>NC_049216.1:34379271-34391771 GCF_013347855.1 Anguilla anguilla | reverse complement strand
GATCCACACCTGTACAGCAGACCCTCACCTGCCCAGCAGATCCACACCTGTGGAGACCTGACTGGAGTGCGTTTCTGCTCACAAAGGCCCTGTTTGGGTTATGCTCGCGTGATATTCCTTAAATCTGCATTTCACACGCACTGGAACGATCATGACTTTCTGTGACCTCACAGCGAGAGAATGACTCGAGGCCTCCCGGTGTGTAGAGAGCAGACAGAGGGGCAGAGACGGATGCCAGCGGGAACGTCCGGTCAAGGCCTCGCTGTGGTGTGACCTCTGTGTGACCTTCAGATGGAGCAGGGAAGACCGGGACCACAAACCCCATCCCCACGTCCACCTCCAGTATACTGAGGCACATCACACCTCATCCTAATACAAGACAAACGATGTTCCTCAGAAGTATTACAAGTATGAGTGTGTGTGAGTGCGTGTGCAATCACGTGTGTCTGTCTGTCTGTCTGTTAATAGCCAATGAGGGCTGTCAGTTGCTGTAAGTGTAATCTGAAGTGATACAATGGTCAGGGAGGGAATTTACAGGAATGAACCATTCCCATCCACTCCAACGAGGCACGTCTTTTTTAATATCCAAGCCCCTCCTCTCCTCCCTTTCCACCCCCTACATTCTCCTGAACAAATGAGTGAGAGAGAGAGAAAAAGAAAGAGAGGCAGTTTGTGTGTTTGGCCCTCCCCAGGTCTCAGTGACTGCAGTTTCGTGATAATATTGCGTTTCTGGTTTATTTCCCAGCAGCCTCTGGGGTTTTATAAACAACAACAACTGCGCATGCTCAGTAAAAGACTAGACACTAGACAGTGGTCCAATATCCAGAGTGAAAAAAAAATGCCCTCAAGTTAGAACAAGTTTTTTGATTGGCACCAGAAAGTGTATAATTCATGCGTGTACTAAAATACACATGTTTGTCTGTCTGTATGTAAACACTGTATGTGTCTTTCTGTGTACGTCTTTACCTATGGATGTTTTATGTGGATGTATGCTCTATGAATGTATGAACAGAATATTATGTACTTATGTACTTACCTACGCTAGTACATACGTACATTATGAATGTATCAATGTAGATTGCTGTTTATGCTGATGTCAAACTCTTGAATATATAAAATGCTGCATCAAGAGTTTTTTTTTAGTGATCAAAATGCCGATAAACTGTATAAGAGACCGTCCCATCTAAGATGGCGGGGTGAAACAGGACTTTATTTGGTGGAGTCGTCTATGGATCAGGCTCTCCTTTCTTTTGTGGGGGGGGGGGGGGTGATATTTGATTATCTTCGTCTTGTTTGATTCATGTGAAACGTACGGTGCGCAGATCTAGCTAGTTTAGCTGCCGGGCAGGAGGCGTAAACAAAATGGTGGAAAACGGAAGCACTGCTCTCTTACGCTTCGTTTTCCCACATCCCTTCCCTTGCTTCATGTCTTGCTCCACAAGACCCTAGGGAACCAAATCATGACGTTTCTTCCATGCTGATCTCTGCAGAAGGAATGGCTTTCTGCATCAATCCCATCATGCTTTGCTCTCGCGAGCGCAGTGTGCGTCCGCAGACAGATCCCCCAAAACTAGTGTTTATTTATTTAATGTTTATTTGATAGGGACAGATACAGTTAAACGTAGATTATTGTCAAACAATATCCAGAGTTTCTCCACTCTGGTCCTGCAGAGCCGCAGTGTCTGCAGGTGACCACCGTCACTCAGCACATAACTGACCAATAAAACGTGATTGGTTACTAATGATGAGGGAGTGAGGTGGTGGGTGGAGCTTCAACAAGCTGTCCGTCACTGATTTGAACCAATTAAGATTTTGAGCCCTGCCCACTTTTATTTTTCTTTTCTCCAGGAAGTGTCACTACCGCTGTTGTTTACAATGTTAACTCCCCTTACCTGGTTTCCTGTGTTTTAATTGGTTGCTGATTTTTTAAAATGTGGAAAACAATAGAAAGACCCTGCAGATTCTCCTAATTCACCTGGACATTGAACTCCTGCATTTCTCTCTTTCCTCTTTGCTTCATAACTACCGGAGGGTCTGGTTGGTAACAAGAGTTTTTGGTGCTGTATTTTAGTACAGAATTTTCAGAAAATGCGCCAAATTGCAGCTGTGAATGAATCTTGAATTCAAATCATATGTTAAAGATATTATTCAACATTGTGACAGTTTGGGGGTCATAATTTCAGGAGCCTTTGATGATTTTTGGGAGGTGATTATATGTTTGAAATCATCTGTGCTTTGGATTTTCTGATGTCATGCCTAATTGTGTTGGTTAAATTATCATGGGTATGCTGTTAAAACAGTTAAAGGGCTTGTGCTTTTTTTTATTTTATTTTTTTAGGTCAGAGTGAGGTATGGTGATAGCAGAACAAAATGAGGGTGAGAGATGGACAAACCTCCGTTTGTTACAGGGTACGAGAATTTCACCACGGTCCCTTCTGCGCCTTGAGTGGTTCTGTAAGGGGGGGACCGTGGTAAATAAGGATCAGCGTGTGTCTGTCCTTCGATGAATCCACAATGCATAACAAATCTCTCATTGCGAATGAACATTTACAGTTAAATGCAAAACTGTCCAAATACTTTTACATTTAACTGCGCATGAAGTTTGTCATGCATGGGACTCATTAGATAGATTAATCTTTTTTTTTATGAAGTTATCATAAACATTGAGATAGGACAGTTGTGACATCAGTTTACTAGTGGAAAACCTTCAATCACACATCTTCATAACTGCCAGTTGAGCAACACTGTCAGTGATTGGTGGAAACGATTTCCTGGATACTTACAGGTATAATAAAAGAAGGCTACTATGTTGGTGTCATCAATTTTTTCATATAATCCTAGAAGTATAGCCACAAAGTATCTACCAATCACTGTCAATGTTACTGGATATACATAGTTACCAATGTAACTTTTGATTGGTTGATTTCCTCTCTGTTTTTAGTACGGTGATGTTATGAATGATCTATTGTCACTGGGCTAAAATAAGATGTTACTTAAAATGGATCCAAAAAAAATCTAAATATGTATATTACAGTAACCTACACATGTTTTAGGTGCTAATATATGCCTTTGTTACTTCTATTATTTATTTATTTTTTTTCAGCGCATAAATTGTATGGGAAGATTTTGCATGTTACTGTACAAAGATTGTTCAGAAGGGATAGACATTATGAAGCACAAAAACTGAACTGTTAGCTAGTATTTGATGCTCAGTTAATTCACATTTTTGCTAAAATATTCACTGTATTATTTTTAGCAGAATGCACGTGTAGAATTTTTAAATTGTCCACATGCGAGGCTCACAGTCACCCCGTTGTGCTTTCTGAAAGGCTGCATCACACAGTGTTGAACATTCTTGTACATTTTTCATTTGTACAAAAGGACGATTTCGCGAACCTTTTGATAACGTTCCTCCCCCCTTCCTTACCTCGGTACATCCTGTACAGAAATGAAAAGTAGATGAATACGCTGCCTCACTCACTGCTTGTCTGCTTCGTTTTGGTTTATCAGTGGTAATATTATGTATCGTGGGTAAGGTGGTTTCTCTTACCTCATTGATAGGTTTCTTACCTCATTGATAGAAATTGACTGTCTACGTACCTCTCTTTGATAATTTATTTTGTTTTCATAATTGGTTTAATTGTTTTCTTAATTGGTATATAATTAGCATTACCTTCTTAACATCGCCATGGATACGGGAATTTGGAGGTGGCAGGGACCAGCCGTGAAAGCAAAGTCTGCTCGCTGAGCCTGGCTGGCGATTCATGGCCAAACTTCCGCCAGATCAGCTCCCACGGTGGTGCGTTTTCAAACCGACACGGCTAATTCAACAATAACAATCATTTTTTTTAAATCACGTGAAATGAAGTTTCATTATGAGACAAAATAACATGGATCCGGTGAAGGAAAACGTTTGTATTTTTTTCTGTAGATAGTCGATACACACTGTAGGCCTACCTGGTCTGCGCCTTTGGGAATTTTTGGTTTGCTTTGACGATACACCAGTCGATGGGCATCTTCTCATGTCTTCGCTTGAAGCAAAGCTGTTGTTGCTCCCAGGAACGGTATCAATTTCACATTTATACATCTTAGTATCAGGTCCCCGCAGCCTGAAAGTACGAGCTTCAAAGAATTACCGAATGTATATTTCCATTTTCTGTGAATCACATGGACTGTGTTTAATTTTCTTGTTCGTTGAGTTTGCAGATAAACCACGCTGTGAACTCAAGAGCCGCATTAAACTCACAGGTACAGCCTAACACTATACATATTACACCTGCAGTAAAACAGAACTCACCTCAGAGGTAAAAAAAAAAAAAAACAATAGCTTTGTATGAATCAAGAGGCACAAACAGTTGCTAAATAAATACATGCGTATGTTCACTGGCAGCTATCGGAATCATTGTGTTCTACTGTACAGATGGTTATTTTCTAGACTTGACAAACTGCTTTTCCAGAGCTTACCTCCTATAAGTTTAATGTGGCTTTTTCTGTTGTTTACACTTCTGTTTGTTTTGTTGATTTTTGACTTTAGTTAACCGTTTTAGGGGTAGTGATGTATAAGCTTAAACTGTCAAGCTTTTTTTATATAAGCAGGGCAGCCAATCAGCAGGCAGCAAGCACAGGCACGTGACCCAAGCCCCTTTCCCATTATTTTTCTCTGTGGAAATGGAATTGTGTTTTGCATCGTAATAAAAGCAGACTTGATTGAATCTGCCTAGTGAGATCATTCAGTATCATCACCAAGTGACAAATAAAGTCAAAGTAAAAAAATATATATACAGTATATTTTTTCAAGTGATACAAAGGTCTATGGTTTTTGGGTGCTAAGTGGTAAAAATCCAGGTGCAGATCACAGAATAGGTGATGTGTGACTGGGTTGCGTCCTCCTTGGTTCAGCTGTTCACCGATACACAGCACAAGCACGGCGTGAGACTGACAACAGTGCCAGACAACGTTTGCATCCGCACCAAATGTATTTCTAACCCAATTATGTGCCCACCATTTGTTTTGTTTCTGAAAGGCTAGCAGCAGCCGCCTCCTCCTCCGCCTCGCCAACGTGACTCATTTTCCCCCGGCTGTCTGCTGGCTGAGAGACAGTCATTGTGCAGCGGGAGGACTAGAAAACCTACACTGCAGACCTACACTGCAATCGTACACTGCAGACTTACACTGCAAACGTACACTGCAGACCTACACTGCAGACCTACACTGCAAACCTACACTGCAGACCTACACTGCAAACCTACACTGCAGACTTACACTGCAGACCTACACTGCAAACGTACACTGCAGACCTACACTGCAAACCTACACTGCAAACGTACACTGCAGACCTACACTGCAAACCTGCACTGCAGACTTACACTGCAAACCTGCACTGCAGACCTACACTGCAGACTTACACTGCAGACCTACACTGCAGACTTACACTGCAAACGTACACTGCAGACCTACACTGCAAACTTACACTGCAGACCTACACTGCAGACTTACACTGCAAACCTACACTGCAAACCTACACTGCAGACCTACACTGCAGACTTACACTGCAGACCTACACTGCAAACCTACACTGCAGACCTACACTGCAAACCTACACTGCAGACCTACACTGCAGACTTACACTGCAGACCTACACTGCAAACCTACACTGCAGACCTACACTGCAGACCTACACTGCAGACTTACACTGCAGACCTACACTGCAAACGTACACTGCAGACCTACACTGCAGACCTGTGCAGCGCTCTGTGCTGACTCCCCCCCCCCCCCCCCCCCCCCCCCCCTCAGGGGCACATGCTCTCCTAAACTGAAACATTTAGGAGCACATTAATGCATCCTGATTAGTAGCTGTGCTCCTAAATTATTTTTCCAATTAGCAACACATCAATTTTCAGGAAGCCAGTGCTCCCTATATCTAACTCTAGAGGCGTTTGTGTTCACCATGTTAAATTAAATGCGCTTGTAACTTGATGTAAGCTGTTTTGGCTTAATAGTGTCTGTCAGATAACGTGATTGTAATGTGTAGAAAGCTGTAAATGCAGTTGACTCGTGTAGACTGAAGGCTTCTGACTGGACACCTCCCCCCCCCCCGGAGTGATGCCGTTGCTGTTGTAGATTACCCTGCCACCGTCCTGGCCACAGTCCGCAGACACACAGTCAGGATTCGGCTCCAGACTGTGGGGGGGGGGGGGGGGCGCTGCACTACATTACAGGCATTTAGCAGACGCTCTTATCCAGAGCGACTTACACAACTACAGGTGAGTGCTGCTTTTATATGCTTAGCCCAGGTATCCCGTTTTATCACGCGTGTAGCATGTAATGCGTTTAGGGCGGCGTGACTGCCAGCCACTCTGAAAACAGGACCGCGTCAAACGGGACTCCTGAGCCAAGTTTAAAATGGCGGGCCATTGTGACAATCTGTCTGCCAAAAAAAAAAAAAAAAAACCATGATGTTTATGCAGCTACAGCTAAAGAGAAACCCCTAAAGCCCTCAATGATTCTCATTCTTGATAAACAGTTTTCTTCTTCTCCGCTCTGTAGTGCAGAGGAACAAAAATGTTCTCCACTCTACGAAAAGAAAACACCAGTAGGTGACATTCCTCTTTTAATGACATTATTTGCCATATAGCACAAAGTAAACATGGGAGGTTTGTTCTACATGGCATGCATAGTTATTTATTACACAATGTAGTTTACGAGGGTAAATAATCCCCCTTCACACCTAATTAAGAAAAAGAAACAGCTTGTTAAAATTCTGGGATTGCAATTGTGGTTGGAACAAAACCCAGTTTACGCAGGGGGACACCCCGGGGCCGAGGTTGAGAACAACTGGCATAAGCAATTTTCGAAGCCACCATAAGATGGAGACATTCACAAAATAATGATCACACCATCACGTTAATTACATTTTCTGTTTTTTTATGAAGCTAGCTTATCTTATGCGTGCTGTTATCGACATCCTCTAGATTTACTGACGGATATACTTTTCAAACAGAAACCCTGATTATGGTTTGTAATATTTACTCTGGAACTGGCCTAGCAACTGTCCCAGCCAATCAAGAACATGGTTTCACGTACATCAATGGCGTCCACGACCTGCGCAGACTCAGTAATGCTGCACCTGACTGTTCTCGATCAAATCATTCCGACAATATGAATCATAGAATAAATATTCACGTGTACGTAACAGGTATGTCTGTATTATGCGGCGTGGAAAGATCTAACATGACATACAAAACACGGAATATTTGTGCTCTTTTCCGTGAGGTACAGTCCATTGACATGTTTGCTTGCTAACGTGCTGGCTGTACTGTACTGCGCCATTCACGTCTTTACAGACGCAGTTCCCCTTTAAAACCACGATCTCGCGGCGGTAGGCTTGTGTCCCTTTAATCTACAGGATCAGAGAAGTGACGTCTCCATACCCCTGAGCCGCCAGCTCCGATTGGCTGAGGGTGACGTCAACCTGTTTTTTTTTTTCTAAACCATGACCTCATCCTTGGTTCATTTTAGTGCTAAAGTGCACCTTCTATTTTCCTGGATCGCTAATACCCTGTAAATGCAGATTGCTTATCTCTCCAATCTCAACCACAGCCTGTATGCCAAACACAAGAGAAAACAACTGTTGTCACTGCTGTTTGTGTTTTGTTTTTCCACTGCACTGCAAATCGTGATACAATAAACGCTGTCCTCGCGCGCGGTGTCTGCCCCCATAGCATTCATGCCCATGACTTGTAAACATTAATATTAAACGACAGAAGCCCTTAAAATCGGGGTGCTGTTGTATCACAAATGGAAATAAACGCAGCGGCAAAGAAGGGACCGTGGAGAGCAGGTGAGTTCACACATTTTTAAAAAATGTAACCGCTTTCATAATGCTCAGTTCACGCGCCCGCCTCGAGCAACAGAAATGAACGTCCTGCATTAAACCCACCGGCTACGTTCCGGGTGGTTACGTTCTGGGCGCTTGGGCAAAAGAGAGAGAGAGAGAGAGAGAGCGGCGTGGTTGCGTGTCTTCACTGGAAAATGTACTGTAGTTAGCATGCTAGTGTATTCGCGAGGAACTGCCGGCGACCTCTGAATTGTGATATTGCCAGTCTCTGATTCTGGTGTGGAATAATGCTGATGATAAATGATTTACGCACGTCTCCCGGTGAGTTTTATCTCCAGCTACTACTACATCTGATTTCTATCATCTAGGTAGGTTGTTGTCTATTTCATAACATTTTCTCTCCTTTGCAATGTACCAATTTAGTCCTAATCGTTTCATCGATCTCCTCGCGTCATAATAGTAGTAAAGCTTCGGACATGCTCAGTGGGACGCTGGTTTAATTGCTAGATCCAGGGCAGATCGACTACGCATTAGACCCCATTTGATATCGTTGCTGTACGTTCAATACTCGGGAGCCTTGTTCATTTTGCATATCTTTATAGCCGATAACCTACAGCACACGTACCAGTTGTCCTTGTTCGCAGGGACCTAGTGACATTGATTGCGAGGATCTAATCCAAGCGCTTTGTTTTGAAATGAACGAAAAACATTTTGGTAACCTGTTTTATACATTATGGCTGTTCGTGCAGTTTTGCGGTTTTGGTGACCGAATATTTGGTGTTCGCGCATTCGTCTTATTCAGCATAGAAACTGAAACCACATTTTCAGTAATGGCCACGAGTAGGCGACTGGACAGGGGTCTTTTGGCCGTAGTCTGTTGATGCGAAATGCATTGAACGCATTTTTGCGTTCCCTAAACAACTTTACTGCAATGTTTGGTGTTCTGGTTCCTGTTTCTTCGTCGTAGGTCCTATTTGGATTATTTATATTTCCCGAGACATATGCCTAGACGTTACAACACAACCTCGTCCTATATTTCATATTCAAATTCTGTCATGCATCATTGTGATCCTGCATCTTCGCTCTGTTTAACCTGGGACCCCGGTTCGACAGCAGAGGACACGTGTTTGGGACTACCTGGTTTTGGGGTGGAGGGTAGTGATGGTGGCCCGGTGGGGGGTCGGGGGTGTGGTGGATATTCTGCAGTGTCCAGCTCCCAGTTCGACCCATTCACACACGCGGCGTGGTCAGCTGGCGACGGTGTCACGTGTCTTATTATTATTATACATACTACAGCCTAGTGTTCTATAAGTTCAGTTCTGTTAGTCTGTGAATAATTTTAGCTTTCTGGGCCTGTACCGTCTTGCTCATTAGATATGTTCAGCTGAAGCAGTTTTGCGCCGGAGAGGTATATATACTAATTGTTTAGGCACTCAGTGCTGTCGTCAGCTTTCGCCCTGACAGGAAGTCAATGCAGGCCCGGCTGCGCGGTCCAGGCCTTGGCTAAATGAATTAAGGTCAGACATTAATCATAAATGGAGGAGCCGTGCTGGAGAACCGGCAGCACTCCGGTAATAGCGCGAGACCCAGTTGCGGTCATTCTTCGTTTGTTTACGGCATGTTTTGTTTACCACAGGATTATTGTTTATATACATTGTCCGTTTATGTAAGAAAATCTTGCCGACTAGGACAACAGCGCACCACAGTTATTCAGCGTCTATGTGTTAAAGCAATGCATTATTTTAATTGCGGTCTCCGTTTCTTTGGTTCAGTTAATCTAAAGCACTGCAGTAGGCCTGTGTTGAATTGCTTTTTGATGTTTTGCTTTGTTTGTTTCCTATTTTATGTTGAAACAAACAATGTTAAAGCAGATGGTAAAACTGGCTCCATTTCTACTCAGCCTAAATAATCCCTGCTGTTTGGCACATGCAGTTTGTGTTCAGAACTGATTGACTGTAGAATCCAACATAGTTAAGGCGAACAGAATGTTGTAGGTCCAGTATCTGATGGCAGGAGCTGCTTTTGCATTCAAGTATAGTGAATAATCTGAGGTTTTGGACCAATTCCCAAATGTTCACAGTACTACACACCAGAATGCTCAGTGTAAAGTAAACTGTGCATTTTATACAGACAGGGTGTCTCCTCTCCACTGTGGACTGGGTGAACTCAGAGCGGAATTAACACGAGCTTTTTACCGTGTGTGTAAAATATTAGGAATGCAAATCGCCCTGGAGGCCGTGTCTGCCACGCTGAATAAATCATGTCATTTTTTGTGTGTGTGTGTGGAGAGTGTCGTGCCCCCCCCCCCTTGGTGTGTTTGTAGAGAGTGTTGTTGCCCCCCCCCCTTGGTGTGTTTGTGGAGAGTGTCGTGGCCCCCACCCTCTCCCCCGGTGTGTTTGTGGAGAGTGTCATGGCCCCCCCCCCTCTCCCCCGGTGTGTTTGTGGAAAGTGTCGTGGCCCCCACCCTCTCCCCCGGTGTGTTTGTGGAGAGTGTCGTGCCCCCCCCCCCCCCCCCCCCCCCCCGGTGTGTTTGTGGTTTGTGTCATGGCGCCCCCCCCCCCCCCCTTGGTGTGTGTGTGGAGAGTGTCATGCCCCCCCCCCCGTCGGTGTGTTTGTGGAGAGTGTCATGCCCCCCCCCCCCCCCCCCCCTTGGTGTCCGGTCGGTTCTGAGCAGGGCTTTTTGGGCCGTAGCTCAGTGCTCGGGCAGAACGCCGTCACAGGACGGACTGGAGGCGAAATGGCGGGTTAATCGCTTCGCGCCGCGCTGACCGCTAGGCAGGCCGCTAATCTGGTCCATCCCCGGGGCTTCGGCCAATCGGATCCCTGCGTATCTCTCATCTGGTAAACAGACGAGAGCTTCGGGGCGTCCCGACAGAACCTGGAGCTGAAGAACAAATGAGCGCAGAAATAGAGAGAGAGAGAGAGGGAGAGAGGGAGAGAGAGCTTGAACAGGACCGCTCCGCTCTCAGTTGAGGAAATGCTGAAGCCTGGCTTTAGAAAGTAATCACTGTGGCTCATTCCTGGCACGCGGCTGTGGCATCCATTTTGGCTCCAGAACAGGCTCCAGTGACCTGTCTGAAATCTGGGCCGTTCAGGTCAGAGCACTGCGGAGGGGGGCGGAAAAGACCACTGTGGCTGTGGCATCCATTTTGGCTCCTATAACATGGTGACCTGTCTGAAACCTGGGCTCTTCAGGGCAGAGCAGTTATTGAGTGTCAGATAGACACACACGTTTGAGTCGTAAGCGAATCTGGCTCGCAGGTGCAGACAGGTGAGATTATGAAGGCAGTTAATCGGTAACCCTGCAGCTTCAAGCATTTCTCGCTTGCCTTCCAATTTGTGCCACTTACCCTAACCCCCCGCCCCCACCCCTCACCGCCCATGAAACATGCTGGGCTAAACTGAATGTCCCCTAAGAGTGCAAGCTTGTGATTTTCATAGGTGTGCTGTTAGAATTTTTCGGGGGGGGGGGGGGGGGTTTTTCAGACATTAGGATTTTTTTCTTTTTGCCCCCATAGTCCTGCCCCGTCGCAGTAAACAAAGAGGCCCTTTTTTTTGTCGGGCACTTTTTTCAATTCCGGGACCCTGCTGTAGCGGACGCCCTCTCGCCCCGGGAACAAGAGCTGAGCCACAGAGCGCCGGAGCACGAGGGCATCGTGGGCACCCCGGGCATGAGGGCATCGCGGGCACCCCGGGCATGAGGGCACCGCTCGGGAACGCTGGCGAAGTCCGGTCCCTTGGACACAGGGTAGCCGCGGTAACGGGAGCCCCCCATCCCCGCCAGCATCCGCCGTTCCCCCGGCTACGGGGTCCTGGGTGTTCCCATGGCAACCTCAGAATCTCGTCCAGTTCTGCTGTGTTGCTGCTACCTGTCTGCCTGTCTCCTCCTCTGCAGTGCGCAGAACTGGAAACAGGATGATAAAAATAAATAAATAAACAATGAACTTTGTTTATAAATTAATTTAATTTTTTAAAGAAAATTTTCATTCTTTTATTTTCCTTTAAAGCAGTGCGGGGCTGAAGGAGCTTGGCTGAGATGCGGTCCTGAATGGGGGGGTGTATTCCCTCCATTGTACCGCATCGACCAGGGCAGCCGCGCCCCCCCTCCCTCCCCCCCCCCCCCCCCCCACTGCCCAGCGCGTCCTGATGCGTCGCTGGAAAGCGCGTGACGGCGACTGTGCGTCCCGCGTCACGCTTCCATCTCCCCCCCCCCCCCCATCCACCAATCCACCATCCTCTCCAACTCCACCCCTTCGCCTGTTTTCTCTGCGAGCCAGCGCCATTAGACGCTAGCAGCGCACTCCCACTCCTCTCGGTCAGGAGAATAATCATCCCTCTCTCTCCCTCTCTGTCTTTCTCCCTCCCTCCCTCGCTCGCTCTCTTTCTCTCTCTCTCTCTCTCTCTCTCTCTCCCTCTCTCAGCAGGGAGTTGGGCTGTGTAGCAAACAGCAGAAGGGAATCTTGTCGCTATCGATCTGTTGTGGAGAGCAGGTGCTGGGGTTAGCTAGCTGCCAAGGTAAGCCTGCTGGCTTTGATTTGTACCCTTGTTTTGGTGTTGGTAAATGGGGGGGGGGGATGTCTGGGGGAGGGGGGTTGCTGGAACGGGATCTGGATGTCCAGTCTCCTGTGTTTTTCTGCTCCAAGCAGGGAGCATCTGTGCGCAT
>NC_049216.1:34374271-34376771 GCF_013347855.1 Anguilla anguilla | reverse complement strand
TTAGCTTCTCTCACAGATTCTGTGTGCTAAGAGGTCACAAACCAGTGCACTGTTGGCCAAAAAAAACTTGCATGCCCTCCTGTGGTGTGGAGTCATAGGGCGGTTTCTGCCACAAAAACACCAGTGGAGGATGCCAGATTGAGTCGGAATCCCCCCTCTGCATAAGGAGCGGGGGATAGACGTTGGCATGACTTCAGACAGTCAGTCTGTTGTGGGTCGGAGCTGCCAGAGGCTCCCCAAAAACTCCCCACCAGCTCACTCCCGTCTTTGTCTCTAGAGAAGCTCCCCAGGGAACATGGTGCAGGAGCACAAGCTGAAAGAAAGACTAATTTGATATTTTATAAAAATGGCCTGTAATACTGACTTCCCAAGAGTGCTGCCTTTAGCTTAGTCTCTCTGCCTGCCTGCCTGCCTGTCTGTCTGTTTGTGTGTCTGCCTGCCTGCCTGCCTGCCTGTCAGTCTGTCTGTCTCTGTCTGTCTGTCTGAGGGGTGCCGTAGGTTAGGGTGCTGCAGAGATGAGGGTCTGCAGTCTGTGGTTATGTATGTCCTGTGCGCTTCGTTCTGCGTATCCAGGCGGATCAGATAATGGTGCTCCTGCAGTAATGAAGAGTCTCTCTGTCAGGGTTCAGATGGAGCCGCTTATTTCCCCAGTGAACACGGAGACGAGGGGAAGGTGATAGTTCTGTCTCCGCGCGGAGGTGCTTTCCGTTACTGCTAACCGTTCTCCCCCTCCCTCCCTCACCCCCCACCCCCCTCCAAAATGTTCTCCCCCCCCCCCCCCCCCAGTCTTGAAATTTTAACGTTGCCGTGGATACGGTTAACCCCTTCGGCGCCGTCATCGTTTCGGGGCAGGCGGGTGCACGCCCCTGCTCCTCGCTGACGTGCGTTCGGGCGCTAGCGCTTAGCCGCCGCCGTCGTTGTCCGCGCGTCGTCCCTCGGAGAGTAAACACCCCGTCCTTCCAGAACGTTCTTCTTTACGAGGCCGGGGGCGAGCGGCGCTGGTGAACGGGCGGGTCGGTGAGCGCTGGCGTTCGGCCGGCCGGCGGCGGGACTTCTGGGAAATAGCGTCAGGGCGGTGCGACCACGCCTCCTCGCCGCGCTGCAGTGAGGAACGCAGGTTACAGCAGCGCTGGCGGCGGCGCGGCGTCCATTTCACGCGTCCGTGTGCGTCCTCTACGCTCACTGACATTTTCACCGCATATACAATACATATATGTGCATTTGAATATGTGTATATATATGTATATATACACACATATAAATGTATAGACACGCACACACACCTATTTTGTTGAACGCTACTACATTCCTGTCCAGCTTTAGGCCCCAGGTTTCCCTGTCCCAGGGTATGCTGATGAAATCCCATAATTCTGTGCTGCGTATCAACCAGTAATTAAATGGAGCCATAGAATGGATATAAGACTGTGTGTGTTAGTGTCTGTGTGTGAGGTGTGTGTGTGCCTGTGTGTGTGTGTGTGTGTGTGTGTGTGTGTGTGCCTGTGTGTGTGTGTGTTAGTGTCTGTGTGTGAGGTGTGTGTGTGCCTGTGTGTGTGTATGCGTGTCTGTGTGTGTGTGTGTGTGTGTGTGTGAGGGTCTGTGTGTGTGTGTGCGTGTGTGTGCTTGTGTGTGTGTGTGTGTGTGTGTGTGTGTGTGAGGGTCTGTGTGTGTGTGTGTGTGCTTGTGTGTGTGCTGCTCCATTGCGTCTGATACTGTCTGAGCTCCACAATGCGCGGGCCCTTTTGGATGCAGCAAAATGACCCTTCCTGGAGAATACAACAAACACAAAATACAGCAATTAGAGCCAGCTGACGTTTCTTTTACCGCTTTTTCCTGCTCTTTTTTGGAAATGGAACACCGCTGTGAAGAAGATTTGCCCTCCTTCCTGAATGACCGGGCCCAAAATTGTCAGCAGAATGAATAATGAAAAAGTAGTGTGTGTCTGAAATGGCTTCTCCTGTCCTGGTGTGTTTTTAATGGGTTAATGTTTTCCGGTGCCTGGTGTTCTTTAACATGTGAAATGTTTAGCAGTAAATGGGTTATTCTGAAGTGAAAGATTGACAGTAAGCAGGACACCAGGCGTAGATGAGGTTTTGGGAGCATTGCTAGAACTTAACCAAGAGTGTTAACAAGGACATTGCCAGGACATTGCTGGTGTGTTGTGGGGACATTGCTGGTGTGTTGTGGGGACTTTACTGGGGTGTTGTGAGGGCATTATTTGTGTGTTGTGGGGAGTTTACTGCGGTGCTTTGGGGGCATTATTGGGGTGCTGTGGGGTCTCTCCAGATCTCTTGCCCATTCAAACCCACGTCCTGCTCTCTCTCCTCCCCCAGGGAAGCTATGGACATCCTGAGCCCCCTGTCCTGAGTGGCGCCCCCCCTCCCCGTCCTGCCGTCACTTCGCCCCCGCCCCCCCGCGTGACCCCCCCCCCCCCCCAGGCCCGGTGATGGCCGGGGAGAAGGCCTGGCGCAGCGGCGGCATGGACACCAAGCGGCTTGCGGCC
>NC_049216.1:34368320-34374071 GCF_013347855.1 Anguilla anguilla | reverse complement strand
GGACATCACTCAGAACATCACTCAGGACATCACCCAGGACATCACTCAGGACATCACTCAGGACATCACTCAGGACATCACCCAGGACATCACTCAGGACATCACGCAGGACATCACTCAGGACATGGAGAACGGGCGGGGTTTCATACCCCCGTCACCTAGGCGACACCCTTAGACTCCTCCTGTGCACAGAGATCACGGATAAAACCTCCATGCTCCAGAGCCCAGAAATATGGCCTCCATTTTCTCTAAATCCTATCGGTCCTGACAGGATCCCCCATTCAGTTCTAACTGCTGGCACTGCGCAGCACAAAACACGATGGATGCACTCAGGAAGCAGGAGCTCGCCTGAGAGCACCAGAGGGGAGCGATTTCAGATCTTTTCGTTTTGGCAGAGAGCAGCAGAGGAGCGCGATTGCAGATTTTCTCGTTTTGGCAGAGAGCAGCAGAGGAGCGCGATTGCAGATTTTCTTGTTTTGGCAGAGAGCAGCAGAGGAGCGCGGTTGCAGACGAGACGGTGTTTCTGCGGGACGAGCCCGTCTCTCCGTTTTTCTTTGTTCTCCTCCGTCTGAAAGCAGCGCGCTCCAGACACCGCATCGCCCCGGAAACCGTGCCACCTGCTGGTCTGTCTCGCACCCGCCGCCACCCCCCCCCCCCCCCTCGCACGCACACACACACAGGCATGCGCACGCGTATACACACACACAAACACACACACACACACACACACAGGCACGCGCGTGCACACACACACACAAACACACACACACACACACACACAGGCACGCGCACGCGTATACACACACACACACAAACACACACACACACACACACACAGGCACGCGCACGCGTATACACACACACACACACACAAACACACACACACACACAGGCATGCGCGTGCACACACACACACACAAACACACACACACAAACATACTCACTCACACACACGCACACACATACAGGCGTGCACACACACAAACACACACACACACACTGCAGCACGTCGGTCTGTATCGTTCAGCGCAGAGCTGAGCTCGTTCTGAATGGGAGAAGCCGTATTAGACGGAGAAGACGGGAGGAAATCGATCAGCCACGCCCACTGCTTTCGTTATCCCTCCGCCCTCCCGATCTGAATCAAGATTCAGAGGTGTTTCAAAGACGTGCCCGACCCAGGTCTGGCACAGCCAGTGCTGTGTGTACATAAACAAGGATGAGTCCACAGTCCCTACGTGCTGCACATCTGCCTCTAACAGGGAGACCAGCGGCGTTGATCTGGGCTTCTAAATTTGGGGCTGGGGGGGGGGGGGTTGTGGAGGCAGATGGAGACTTTCAACTGAGGGGGTTGCAGGTTCAATACCTTGGGAGGGGATTGCCTCTGGACCCCTGAACACACTGGGTAAATAACAGCACTGCAACGGGTTAAAACACACAAACTGGATCTGAGGGATTTAACCCTACACAGGGGCATCAGGCTGAACCAATAAAATAATCAATAATCACAGCAGAAATGTATAAGTATAGCGGACGTGAAACAGCGGGTTGGCGGGGTGTAAGGGGGTCGCCAGGGCCAGAGCCCCCTAAAAGGCAGGGTCACCTGACACCCCAAAATCCGCTGACAAGACAGAAAGAAAACGCTGATCCCCAAATCAGGATGGGGGACAGGTGCGTCGTGGGGAGGGGAGCGGAGAAAGGAGGGGGGCTGAGGGGGGGGGGGGGGCATCCGCTCTGTTGATAATGCTTGTTGTCAAGGTATCAGTAACATGCAATTAATATGTAATAACACAAGTGATGTAATGCATGTACGATCCACAGCTGCCATGCCTGGGGTGTGATGTAGAGGCACCGATTAGACCACCAATTTATGCCAGCTGGGGGGGGTTGGGGGGGGGGGGGGAGAGAAAGAGAGGCAGAGGGAAAGAGGGAGAGGGAGAGAGAGGGAGAGAGAGAGAGAGAGAGGGGGGGGGGAGGGAGAGAGAGTCATCCTTAAGCTTTCCAAACCCCCTCAGGAGATGAGAACACAGGATTAGCAGAGACAAACCGCAGGGCTTAAGCTAAGATACCCCACACATAGTACAGAGGCCACGGCTGCCCAACCCCCCCCCCCCACCCGGCTGTGTCTCGCTTGCAAGACGAACCCCATCGAAGAACAGGCCCGAGCTCCCTCTCTGCCCCGGGACAGACAGGCCCGAGCTCCCTCTCTGCCCCGGGACAGGCAGGCCTGAGCTCCCTCTCTCTGCCGGGACAGACAGGCCCGAGCTCCCCCTCTCTGCCGGGACAGACAGGCCTGAGCTCCCCCTCTCTGCCGGGACAGACAGGCCTGAGCTCCCCCTCTCTGCCGGGAGAGACAGGCCTGAACTCCCCCTCTCTGCCGGGACACACAGGCCTGAGCTCCCCCTCTCTGCCGGGACAGACAGGCCTGAGCTCCCCCTCTCTGCCGGGACAGACAGGCCCGAGCTCCCTCTCTCTGCCGGGACAGGCAGGCCTGAGCTCCCCCTCTCTGCGGGGACAGGCAGGCCTGAGCTCCCCCTCTCTGCCGGGACAGACAGGCCTGAGCTCCCCCTCTCTGCCCCGGGACAGACAGGCCCGAGCTCCCCCTCTCTGCCGGGACAGACAGGCCTGAGCTCCCCCTCTCTGCCGGGACAGACAGGCCTGAGCTCCCCCTCTCTGCCGGGACAGGCAGGCCTGAGCTCCCCCTCTCTGCCGGGACAGACAGGCCTGAGCTCCCCCTCTCTGCCGGGACAGACAGGCCTGAACTCCCCCTCTCTGCCGGGACAGACAGGCCCGAGCCCCCTCTCTGCCGGGACAGACAGGCCTGAGCGCCCCCTCTCTGCCCCGGGACAGGCAGGCCTGAGCTCCCCCTCTCTGCCGGGACAGACAGGCCTGAGCTCCCCCTCTCTGCCGGGACAGGCAGGCCTGTCCGTTAGCGATGACGCTAATGAGGGGATAGCGACAGGACGGCGGGAACGGGGGTGACAGATTAATTATGCCTTCCCTCCCCGAACTCCCTGCTCTGGTAATTTAGCTGCCTCTCACACTGACGGGGTTACTGCAGACCCACGGACCGGGAGACAGAAGAACAATCAGGCCTGGGTACCAACCAGTCTAAACTAACCAGTCTAAACTGGGTACCAACCGGTCTAAACTAACCAGTCTAAACTGGGTACCAACTGGTCTAAACTGGGTACCCCCCAGTCTAATCTAACCAGCCTAAACTGGGTACCAACCGGACTAATCTAACCGGTCTAACCTAACCGGTCTAATCTAACCGGTGTAATCTGGGTACCAACCAGTCTAATCTAACCGGTCTAAACTGGGTACCAACCAGCCTAAACTGGGTACCAACCGGTCTAATCTAACCGGTCTAAACTGGGTACCAACCAGCCTAATCTGGGTACCAACCAGCCTAAACTGGGTACCAACCAGTCTAATCTAACCGGTCTAATCTGGGTACCAACCGGTCTAATCTAACCAATCTAATCTGGGTACCAACCGGTCTAATCTAACCAATCTAATCTGGGTACCAACCGGTCTAATCCGGCCCAGTGCCCAACAAAGGGTTGCCACTCCCATGTCACAGTGCCCCCTTAGGTCATTTTATGTACTGCAAACACTAGTCACTGGGCACAGTTCAGTTCCAGGTGAGCTGGATGGCCTGTTCTCCTCATTAAGTGTTCTTAGAAACTGAGGGGTCAGCGTGGTACCGCAGCTATTATGGAACCGATTCCTCACGCAACGTGTGACTAAATAAATAAATAAATCAATCAATCAAAATACATAAACAGACAAAAGGACAGCTACCGCGGAAACCATATACCTGAAAGCAGGTGGCTGCTGTGTGTTTTTATGGGAGGGAAATCCCGGTCAGTAAACGGTTTCTTGGAAGCAAACGTGTGTGTGGGGGGGGGGACGGGTAATGGGTTAGAAGGGAATGCTGAATTGCATTTCTGCCACCTCACAGATGTGTCACCCGAGCGTATGAAATATGGAGGTGTCCCCTTGCGCTCGGTAACAAGAGAGCCATCAACAGACCAGACGCGGCCAAATCGCCCTGGAAACAAACTATCAGACTACATAATCAGAGTCACTTTTTTAGCCACTTTTTTTGGGGGGGGGGGGAGATGGGGGGGTCTAGGCCTTGCCTGTCACTCATGGGGAAGGAAGGCGCTTGGCCCGCGGTGAGAGCACTGACTGCCTCAGACCCTGTGCAGATGGGCTCTCTCAGATCGCAGTCCTGCACATGCCACAGTGTCAGCAGCTTCCTTCAGTTACCGTCCAGCAGCCAACGGCGGCCTTGGAGACCAGGTGTGTGGCCAATCAGAGGTCTAAATTAAGCACCGAAACGCACTAATGCACAGCAGGCTGTGTGCCCCCCTCCCCCTCCCCCTCCCCCTCCCCTCCAACCCCCTCCAGGACTGGAGACTGGGGATGCCAGCCCCAGAGTGCGAGGGTGGGGCCCAGGGCTGGGGAGGTGACTCAGTGCACTGAGCACGCTCAGACGCAATGACAGGCTGGGGAAAACCGGGCACGGCGATGGCGTGGCAGCCAAACGAGGAAGATGATGTCGACGGATGTCAGCGGCTGCTCGTAGGGGCCGCGCTAGCAACGCTGCCACAACATAGCATAAACATAGCGCTAACATCGCGTAACATAGCATAAACATAGCGCAAACATAGCATAAACATAGCGCAAACATAGCGCTAACATCGCGTAAACATAGCATAGCCTAAACATAGCATAAACATAGCGCTAACATCGCGTAAACATAGCATAAACATAGCGCAAACATAGCGCTAACATCGCGTAAACATAGCATAAACATAGCGCAAACATAGCATAAAGATAGCGCAAACATAGCGCTAACATCGCGTAAACATAGCATAAACATAGCGCTAACATCGCGTAAACATAGCATAAACATAGCGCTAACATCGCGTAAACATAGCATAGCCTAAACATAGCATAAACATAGCATAAACATAGCATAAACATAGCGCTAACATTGCGAGCCGTCCACAGGGAAGGCCCAGGCAGGGAGATTGCAGTGACCTGAATTTCGTCTGTGCACGTGTCAACCAATCAGGAGCCGCAGAAACAACACAGCTAGGCAGCCTAGTAACAATGCCGATGCCACAGTTTACACTGCTCATGTTTTATCTACCGGGGGAGAAAGTATGAAGCTGACCAGTACAGCAAAGCTGCAGTTTAATCTGAATTGGATTGTGTGTCTGCGTAAATGAAGTGAGTTATGTTAACACACACACACACACACACACACACACACACAAGGAAATAAAACCCAGGGAATGTGTTTGGTCGGCGGTTCAAGAAGTTTAAACAAACAGCTTTGGCCCCGCTGGTGCGGGTGAGCGACAGGAACATTCCGATTACAAAATTTCAAAAACTTATCGGCCACTTCCTGAAAACATATTTAATTTCACGCTGACAATAAGTCACACGTGTTAAGTGACGTTGTAAAATAAGCCGCCGAACGCGTTTCGGGGAAACAGTGCAGGAGCGGAGAGAGTTCCTCCAGTCCGGCGTCCCCGAACCAGGACGCGCGGTCTGATCGGGGAAGTCCTCTTCCATTCCCGCTAACGTGTGGACGGAGTGCAGCACAGTGGGTAAAGAACTGGGCTTGTAACCGAAAGGTCGCAGGTTCGATTCCCGGGTAGGACACTGCTGTTGTACCCTTGAGCAAGGTACTTAACCGAAATTGCTTCAGTATATATCCAGCTGTATAAATGG
>NC_049216.1:34340820-34363320 GCF_013347855.1 Anguilla anguilla | reverse complement strand
CACCCACACCCACACCCACACACACACGTACATGCACATACAGAAGCACATACACACCCACACACACACACACACACACACACACACGCACACACACACACACGTACATGTACATGCACATACACGCTCACGCACACGCACACACACACACGCACCTCAGAAAGTGCTGAACAGCCAGTCACAGTGAACCCAGATCACAACGTGACCCTGAGCTTAAAGCGGTTTGCAGGCTCAACACACCCCAGGGATCGTCCAACAATCTGCGAGCGAGCAGCCCAGGAGGCTAACCCCCCCCCCCCCCCCCCAAAACGAGCACAGTGAGGAAGACGAGGAAGAGGAGGGTGAAGAGCCCTGTCCCCTGGGGGGGGGGGAGCTGAGCTGACGCGTGGGGCCCTTTAAGAGCCCAGGGGTCAGAGGTCATTCGGTCCCTGGCTGCGGGGAACGGAGAGGAATGCGGAGGAGATCACGTCATCCCGGAAACTCTTGGCAGCGGCGGCCGGGAGCTTATTTTCACCGCTTTTCCAACAACAAAAAACACAAAACAAAACAAAACAAAACAAAAAAAAATCTAAAGAAAAAAAAACACAGGATGTGGAGGTCTAGGACACAAAATGCAGGCGGCAGATTTATACGTCTGCGAGGTTTCGCATTTTTTGAGGTTGCTGGTGGGCGGTGGGGAGGGGGGCATGTTCTGTCTCTACCTTTATTCTGGGTGCTTGACTGGAGGGGACAGACTGGTGACCATCTGGCCTACAGCGCCCCCTATATCCCACCCACAGCAGCGCAGTTACTTATACCTGGTCCCGCTCGTTTATCCCAGTTCCCAAAAACTCTGCCCCTCTGCAGAGCCTCATAATCGCACTGTAACGAGGAGCCAGCGGTTGGTCAATGGAACAGAATCGTGACTCAGAGGTCACTGGGAAAGAATTCGCCAATGCAGCCGTCTACAGGCAGGGGGCGCTACACCTGTTCTGCTCAGACAGTTCTGAAACTCAACGGCAGGGTTCTAGTGGGTCCGCTGTGACTCAGTACAGCAGTGGCTCTGGACCCGTTTCTGGTTCTGACCCGGTGCTCGCCCGCTGCACCACGACCGGCCCGCTTGTGGAAATGCTTCTGTGCAGTCTGGATCCTGTCTCACTTTCTCCTGTCCCCCAACTCTAACAGTGTTTACTGGGCTGAGTCTGAACAATGACAGAGAGTCGGAGAGAGAGAGGGGAAGAGAAAGAGAGATCGATAGAGGCAGGGAGAGACAGAGACAGAGAGCTGGAGAGAGGGGAAGAGAGAGAGAAAGACGGCGGGAGAGTGGGAGCAAGAGAAAACAAGGCTAAAAATATATCAGCTGTGTTCCTGAACAGACAGATTTATGCGCAGTGAGACGCCCCCCTAGTGGCCACAGCTGAGGTGACGACGCAGACGAGGCTCTACACGGCCGCGATTACAGCCAGCGTTTCCAACGACTCAGAGCAAACGCGGCGGCGGGTGTCGACACGGCAACGAAGGGAAGTAAAACCCTCGTGTGAGCGAACGCTCGGCGGAAAGTCCGGTCCGTTTCCCCTCCTTCCACCTCAACGCTTCCTACAGCACAGTCAACGCGGCCTTCCAGTAACATCGCCAACCGTAACCGGGAAGGCACTTCAGATGACCCCGCCCACTGAAAACATCTCAGGAGGAAGGAGAGGTAATCCCCACGATGAGACATCGGACGAGCAGCGTTAGCTAAACGAAGAAGGTCAACTTCCAAACACCGTCTGTCACAAAACCAAACGCCTGGAATTTACACACGACAAAGACCGCAGTGAAGGCTGAACAACAATGGAAAAACTACGCTCATAGCACAGCTCGTGAAGCTTATCTGTGTCTGTGTGTGCGTGTATGTGTATGTGTGTTTGTGTGTGTGTGTGTGTGTCTGTCTGTGAGTATGTCTGTGTGTGTGTGTATGTCTGTCTGTCTGTGAGTATGTGTGTGTGGGTGTGTCTGTCTGTCTGTATGTGTGTGTCGGCCTGTCTGTGTGTGTGTGTGAGTGTGAGTGTGTGCGTGCGTGTGAGATAGAGTATGAGTGTGTGCGTGTGCATGTGTGAGTGAGTGAGTGTGTATACATAGGTTGGTTCTAAATTGAACAGCCCGATACTAAAGGATGGAGGATATAAATAAGTAACCCTCTCATCTAGAGAGAGAGAGAGAGAAGCAGTACTGATCTAGTAGAGAGAGAGAGTGTGAGAGAGAGAGATGCAGTACTGAGCTGGGATAGAGAGAGAGAGAAGCAGTACTGAGCTGGGATAGAGAGAGAGAGAAGCAGTACTGAGCTGGGATAGAGAGAGAGAGATGCAGTACTAGAGAGAGATGCAGTACTGAGCTGGGATAGAGAGAGAGATGCAGTACTGAGCTGGGAGAGAGAGAGAGAGAAGCAGTACTGAGCTAGGAGAGAGAGAGAGAGTGAGAGAGAGAGAGAGAGAGATGCAGTTCTGAGCTGGGATAGAGAGAGAGAGAGATGCAGTACTGAGCTGGGATAGAGAGAGAGAGAGATGCAGTACTGAGCTGGGATAGAGAGAGAGATGCAGTACTGAGCTGGGAGAGAGAGAGAGAGAAGCAGTACTGAGCTAGGAGAGAGAGAGAGAGTGAGAGAGAGAGAGAGAGAGAGATGCAGTTCTGAGCTGGGATAGAGAGAGAGAGAGATGCAGTACTGAGCTGGGATAGAGAGAGAGAGAGATGCAGTACTGAGCTGGGAGAGAGAGAGAGAGAGATGCAGTACTGAGCTGGGATAGACAGAGAGAGAGAGAGAGAGAGATGCAGTACTGAGCTGGGAGTCTCTGGGGGGGTTCTCTCAGATTCCTGTGGCTCCAGCAGCTCAGTCTGAATGAAATCACCGATCTCTGGTGGTAATGGATCTGGGACCCCGCCCCCCCCCCTGCCCCCCCTGTCCCCCCAGCCATCTTACGACCTTGAGGGCTGGCTCCTGGTTCCAGCACCTTCTGTACTCAGATGCCGTCGTGACTCAAACACCTGCACTCAGCCAAAGACCTCCTGCACTCTCTCAAACACCTGCACTCAGCCAAAGACCTCCTGCACTCTCTCAAACACCTGCACTCAGCCAAAGACCTCCTGCACTCTCCCAAACTCCTGCACTCAGCCAGACCTCCTGCACTCTCACAAACACCTGCTGTCGCTCAAAAAGCTCCTGCTCTATCGCAAACACCAGACTGCCACACCGTGGGCCAAATTAGGCTTTGGGGGGCAGGGGGGGGGGATATGTATCTATTGCTCTGGATATCTATGGAGGGGTAGAACCGCGGTACCCCCACTCAGGATCTGAGCACAAGCGGATGTCCGGGTTCCCTAACCGCCACGCTACGCTGCATTACAGGAGAGCATGCTGGGATACGGAGGCTTGCGGGTGAGGAGCGCGAGCTGGCGGCCGGTCCCGCGCCCCGGTCGGTGGGGTCGAGCGGGAGCCGATTGGCCGGAGGGGAGTCGGGAGGGTTCCTGTTGACTAAGCGCTTCAGCCAGTCAGGCTCCACGCTCTGAATCTGCGTGACATCATCGTCTGGGCCGGGATGAAAGCTCCCTCTGTTGCGTTCTGACAAACACGGCCATCGCAGGACGACCACATCCTGGAAAAACATTTACGATGTGGCGCTTTCAAATTTAGCACGACGCGGCCGGGTCCAATAAAATCTGCGAGACCAAAGGGCCCCCTCGATTAACTCAAACACGGAAAGCAAACACTCGCACTCACACGGCTGACTGGGCGTTAAAACGATGGGCGTTGGGTCATATCCGGGGGAAAATTTGGTGAACTCCACGCATAAATACATGTAAAAAGGCCCGCCTGGTTACGCAGATCTGGGCTTCGGCAGAACATCCCGCACATACAGGGGTTAAAGGGGAACCCCTTCATTTTTAACACAGTGACAGAAGTTTCATGGCGCAGAGTGTGGGATCTGAGCCCACTGGAGCTGCTGACGGGGGCGGGGGGGGATGGGGGGGGCGGGGGGGGGGGGACTCTCCATCTCCTGATCTACAAGCCGCTCACTGGGCTCCAGACAGGAAGTGGAACCGTGGGATCTCCTGATCCACAAGCCGCTCGCCGGGCTCCAGACAGGAAGCGGAAGCGCGGGATCTCCTGATCCACAAGCCGCTCGCTGGGCTCCAGACAGGAAGTGGAAGCGCAGGAGGCTCACCCCGGTTCAGATTAATGGGGGGGGGGCAGATTAATGAGCGGGGGTTACCAGCCATGCCACACCCACAGGCCCCAGCGGCTCCTGTTCTAAACGCAAGTCTCTAGCTTACCAAAACCAGCCAGGAAAAATGTGATCAGGTTCCTTAAGCACCGGCATTCTCTGGGCCACCGACTCTGACCTTAAAATAATTACTCTGCTGGAGTCTGAATATTTCAGAACCTCACAAACCTTCATTAACAAGCAGAGAAATACACAGAACATTAAATCCTGCATTCATTACTAACTGCTGTGCAAAAGCACTGCTGATAGGCTGGTAACAGGCAGTGTGGGGAATTTAATTTCTGTTTTGTACACACGCATAATTATAATTTAGGAAGCAAAGGCTGTTCCCTGCGTGCTTCTCCAGACAGAGAGACAAAGTGGAGGAGCTGATTCTTTCATCGAAGCTGCTGATTCCATTTAAAAGTAGCTTAGGCCCCATTCTGTTCTGCCTATGCTGCATGTGTGTGTGTATGTGTGTGTGTGTGTGTGTGTGCATGCATTACATTACATTACATTACAGGCATTTAGCAGACGCTCTTATCCAGAGCGACGTACAACAAGTGCATTAGTTCAAGGTGCATGCTTGTGTGCATGTATGCATGTGTGTGTGTGCGTGTTTGTTTGTGTGTGTGTGCGGGTGCCTGTGTGTGTCTGTATGTGTGTGTGTGTGTGTGTGTGTGTCTGTATGTGTGTGTGTGTGTGTGTGTGTGTGAGTGCTTGTGTGCATGTATGCGTGTGTGAGGTCCTAATTTAATTGGAAAAGCATGACGGCAGAAGTCCACATTGCTCAGATATGAAGTCATCGCCCCTGCTAATGAACTTGTAAATCAGGTCTGCTGGTTCACTCAGAGAGGGCTGGGTGGGGGCGGAGCTTCTGCTGATTCACTCAGAGAGGGCTGGGGGGCGGGGCTTCTGCAGGTTCACTCAGAGAGAGAGGGCTGGGTGGGCGGAGCTTCTGCAGGTTCACTCAGAGAGAGGGCTGGGGGGGCGGGGCTTCTGCAGGTTCACTCAGAGAGAGAGGGCTGGGGGGCGGGGCTTCTGCAGGTTCACTCAGAGAGAGAGGGCGGGGGGGCGGGGCTTCTGCAGGTTCACTCAGAGAGAGAGGGCTGGGGGGGGCGGAGCTTCTGCAGGTTCACTCAGAGAGAGAGGGCTGGGGGGGGCGGGGCTTCTGCAGGTTCACTCAGAGAGAGAGGGCTGGGGGGGCGGGGCTTCTGCAGGTTCACTCAGAGAGGGCTGGGTGGGGGCGGGGCTTCTGCAGGTTCACTCAGAGAGAGAGGGGCTGGGGGGGCAGGGCTTCTGCAGGTTCACTCAGAGAGAGAGGGCTGGGGGGGCGGGGCTTCTGCAGGTTCACTCAGAGAGAGAGGGCTGGGTGGGCGGGGCTTCTGCAGGTTCACTCAGAGAGAGAGGGCTGGGGGGGCGGGGCTTCTGCTGATTCACTCAGAGAGGGCTGGGGGGGCGGGGCTTCTGCAGGTTCACTCAGAGAGAGAGGGCTGGGGGGGCGGGGCTTCTGCAGGTTTACTCAGAGAGAGAGGGCTGGGTGGGCGGGGCTTCTGCAGGTTCACTCAGAGAGAGGGCTGGGGGGCGGGGCTTCTGCAGGTTCACTCAGAGAGAGAGGGCTGGGGGGGCGGGGCTTCTCGGGGTGATTAATCTTATGGCTGGGCTACTGGGGGGAAACCCAAGACAGGAAGTGAGCAAAAGTGTTTGACCGTGTGTGTGTGTGCGTATGACTGTGTGTGTGCATGTGTGTGTGAGAGAGAGAGAGAGAGAGTGTGTGTGTGTGTGTGTGAGACAGTGAGTATGCGTGTGTGTGTGTGTGTGAGAGACAGTGAGTATGCGTGTGTGTGTGAGAGAGAGAGAGAGTGTGTGTGTGTGAGACAGTGAGTATGCGTGTGTGTGTGTGTGTGAGAGAAAGAGTGTGTGTGTGCATGTGTGTGTGTGACAGTGAGTATGCATGTGTGTGAGAGAGAGAGAGTGTGTGTGTGTGTGTGTGTGTGTGTGAGAGACAGTAAGTATGCATGTGTGTGTGTGAGAGAGAGAGTGTGTGTGTGTGTGTGTGTGAGAGAGACAGTGAGTATGCGTGCGTGTGTGTGTATGTGTGTGAGACAGTGAGTATGTGTGTGTGTGAGTGTGAGGGCTGTTGACAGGAATACTGACGGTGCAGGCAGAGAGGGGGCGGGGCAGAGTGATGTCACACAGCAGGCGTGCTGGTCTCCCATGGCGCCGTAATGAAATGGCGGTAATGGAGCCACGGCAGGGCGCCCGGCGCCGGCCCGATGCCGTCTGGCAGACGCGCGTCCCCCCGACCCAGCGGCCCGTGGCGGGAACCCAACACCACGAGCCGGGTGGTCATACCGCCATCCTCACCGCCAACCTCACCGACCGCACAACCACACAACCGCTCTCATAACCCTAACCCTAACAACTACCCTCCTGCCCCCACCCTCATACCCTAACTCCACTCCTGCCCCCACCCTCATACCCTAACTCCACTCCTGCCCCCACCCTCATACCCTAACTCCCCTCTTGCCCTTCCTCTCCCCTCACTCACGGATGGGGGGGGGGGCTTTTGGGCCAGGGTTTATTTGATCCCAATGTGCGGGGGGGGGGGGGTCATTACTGCCCTGTTTTTGCTGGAAGCTTCCGCGGGTTGGCGGCCCAGAGCTGGCTCCCCTCCCCTCAAGCGCAGGCAGCCAGTCTGGCTTCTCCCGGTCAGAATTCCTCAACTCCAAAGGAATACCTTCCGAATGTGGGGGGGGGCGGAGTGAGGGAATGTTTAAAAACACTGGCACCCAGAGGGGAAGGAACCGCGCCTTTCATCCCCCGGGCAACCGACACGAAAACACGGCCGCTGGGGTCGACTTCGATCGACTCGACCGACCTCGTTCCAGAACATTCCTCACGCGTTCCCCTCGCCATCGGCTGCCCAGCCTCACAGGCTCTTCCACAGTTGTCGTGGAAACAGGAAGGAGTATTAAGAAGAAAAAAGATGGAACACACACACGCACACACACACACACACACGCACTCGCACGCGGACGCGCACGCGCACGCGCACGCGCACGCACACGCACACGCACACGCACACGCACACGCACACGCACACACACACACACACACATTACTCTGAGTCCACCCTGCTAAGACGGAAGGAGTTCCGTTCTGCTGGCGGGCTGGCGGGCTGACGGGCGCTTTCCCTCTCGTTAAGAGAGACGCGATTAAATCCGGAGAGAGAGGCGCTTCTTTCGACGCGCGCCGCTCCTAAAACCCCCCCCCCCCCGACCGAAGCCAATCCCGGGTCCGCCCGTCAGCCGCGGCACGTCTGGAGCGAGCCGATCTTCCCGAAAGAGAAGCTTTAAGCGTTCCGTGAGCGCTCAGCACGGCAGGGACGGGCTTAAACTGCGCTGATCGCTGAAACCCCAGATCCTGTCGACTCCACAGATGCCACGGCTCATTAAAACATCCAGCTGGGGTGCCAACCAGCAAATACCGTGAGCCCAAAAACACCTTAATCTGCCCATAAATACCCCGCCTCGGGCAACTCTGAGTCACGCCAGCAGGCCACACACTGTGTGAGCGTGACAATGTGAACGCTCTGCTACCTGGAAAAAGTTCACAATAATTTGCACACGAAGCAAAGACTCACTGAACTTTAGTGCGGACTGGCTGATGCCGCACGCTCACAGAACGTGATGAGCCAATCACATTTGTCTTAAGATGAGTGGTTTCTAGGCAACCATATGCAAACTGCCTTTAATTCAGGCTCCACCCACAATCCCCCAAAAAAGGCGGGGCCAATCTTCCAGTTAGCCAATCAGCCCAGGTGATGGTGTGTAACCCCCCCACAGGCTGCCTGTGCACAGAGCACTAGGCCCCAACCCACTGGTCAGAGTGGAACAGAGCCCAGGCCTGTGGCCTACCCTAGACCATAGACCACAGCCACAGGCTCGCGGCGGCTTGAGTTAGCATAATCACGTCTGGAGACAAAAAAAAAAAAACAAAACAAAACACAAAAACAAGGGAAACACGAGCAGCATTCAATACACACCAGCCAGACGCCATTCCCAAACTGCTTACTATCAGCGTAAACATCGGTAACTATAACTACCGCTATAAATCTGCAGCCACTTCCTGCACTACGTCCTCGATTCAACAAACCAGATCCGCGATAGGATCGTACAGGAGATTAGCCTCTGCAAAGGGAAAACAACAAGGTCAGGGGAATCATGGGAACTGCCTGGTGGCCCCTCCCCCCCCCCACAACGAGGGGTCACCCAATCAGATGGCAAGCATGAACGGCATGTAATATGAACGGCATTATGGGAACAGCTGTCAGGAAGCTGCAGCCATTCCACATGCGAGAGCGTTTCAGGACCGGTGACCTCTGGTCCTGAAGGGGCAGTGTGTGACAGGAGTCCAGCGCTCGCCAACCACGAGCCTCCCCAGTGAGCCTCTCTCTCAGGGGGCTACCCCTAACCCTAACCCTAACCCAAGGCACCAGGACCGTGATCATCATCACTGTAATACGATATAATTAATCTACATTACATAATCTACATATAATTAAAGATATTTGTGTCTTTTTGTTTGGTTATTCTTTCCAAACACTACTTACTGAAACACTAGACCAGGGATCATCAACTCTGGCCCTCGATTCAAAATCCAGCCCTGGTTTTCTTTTCTCCCGGGTAATTAGTGCTGCTGATTGGCCAGACTGTCTTCACACCTGACTCCCAGGCAAAGGGAGGGTGGAAAACCAGCAGGTCTCGGCCCTCAAGGACCGTGAGTTGCTGATCCCAGCACAAGACACATCTTCAGTAATTTGGGCGAATTTAAATCCTGTCCCTCCTAAAAAAAAAATGTTCTCCTGGTTGTCTGTGTTATATAACGCATCTTAGTTACAGCAGAGCTTTTAATCTCTTATAACCTGGCTTAGTGGCAGAAGGGCGTGTTTCTGTATGTAAGTGGTGCTCTTTGTTTTGGGGGGGGAAGCACGATGAGGCAGATGGCACTCTCTGTTCTATACCCCTGACCTATTTTCATTACATCACCACCCCTGACCCCCTGACCCCCCCCCCCCCCGCACCACACTATTGTAGGATGGGTGGGGGGGTGGGTGTTCTCAAACAAAGAGAAAAATAAACATCAGTTTTGCAAATAATAAATTAATTAATCTTTCAAAACTATTTATTTTACATCGTCAGATCTGAAAAATATACAGCACTGACAGCACCCCCCCCCCTCCCCCCGCCCCCCTTACCCCCTGCCAACTGACAAAGGAAATCACATAGCCTCATGGCCTGGAGCCAGAATCACATCACTGAGAACAGACATCCTTTATTGGGGGGGGGGGGGGGGGGGTGGTGTAATGTTTAGGCTGCAGGTTTGATTCCCAGGTGGGGCACTGCGGCTGTACCCTTGAGCTACAGGTAAATCTCCAGCTGTGAACGCGTGTGACTGCTCTGGGTCAGAGAGGGTCTGCTAAACCTGGCCTGTTCCTGTTCCTGTTCCTGTTCCTGTTCCTGTTCCTGTTCCTGTTCCTGTTCCGGGACGGGACGTTCCAGGATGACCCGTCGGTGAGGGCCCGAGTGTTCCCCGCACCCCTGTCCCGCTCGGCGCTGGAATTCGGTGACCTCATCACAGCGTGACCACCGCTCCTCGCTCCAGAGAGGGTCCTGCTGAACGTGTCCCATGAGAGACCCCCCCCCAACCCCCCCCCCACCCCCCTGCCTAGAGGTCTGATCTAATGCAGAACACAGACTGGGGCTCCATCTCTCACTCGCACACAGACACACACACAGACACACACACACACACACACTCACACACACACATAGACTCTCTCACTCTCTCTCACGTACACACACATACACACAGATTCAGGTCACTGCACATGAATTGTAGTAGCATTACATAAAGACATTACCTCAGACCATATGTACTGCTCACTTCAGCACTATGTCATCATTACCCAGGTCAACGGGACAGTCCCACCGCACCCAGTCCAAACCTGGAAACCCCCCACACCACCCAGCCCAAACCTCAAACCCCCCCTCTCCCAAGCAGATTTTTTTTGGGGGGTTTAAATCCGTTTGCTGAACTCAGCATAATTACCCTGTAATTCCTGCCACTGTAGGAACACTGCACTGCAGGCTGTTCGTGTGTCCGGCACAGTGAGCAGACTACAGTGTAAAAGTGCGATGGGCATTGGGAAAGGCGCTATATAATGAAAATGTATCAGTACCGCAGCCGTGGCCCTATCAGGTCTCTCTTCGAGACCCGCCATTCTGGTCAGGTCATGTGACTATGAGGACCGGGCCCCGGGCCTCGGCCACAGCCCGGTGAGCTCCCGTCGAGCTCTGGGGGTACCGCTCGCCCCGCTCGGTACGTCTCCCCAAAAAGCCAGGCTCCGCCCCTCAGGAACATAATCGCCCAATCAGAACTGCCGAAACTCTCCATCGACAGCTTACATCACCGCTCAAACACCCAACCGAGGGCCAGGACGCATCTGACGCTGTTCAGCGATGTTTCCAGTGCCAGGACTCCATCATCACCCCCCCCTCACCCCCCACCCCCCCCCACCCCCCCCCCCCTCGTTCTGTCTCTAACTCAGCAGTCCTTTTTGTGATGACAGGTTCTTAAAGAATGTACGCCCTGTTCTCCCTGCGGTTCTGCTGGTAAGTGACGCCATGATTTCATTTGCCAGATATGAAAAGAATTTTTTCAAGACCTCAAAACATAATTTGCAAGCTTCTGCACACATTACCAACCTCTGACTGAAAAAAAGATTAAAAACTACAACTCTCGGAATGGCGCGGTTGTGAATGCATGCACTGAGCATGCTCAGTCCGTGCTTGCATTCCACACATGACATCACTGGCTCTGTTGCCGTGTGACCCCGGCCAGGCTAAAGCAACCACTGTGTGTACCATTGTAGGTCAGCTGTTCTGAAAGGGAGACAGTGATGATGTAATGGGTGCCCCCTGCTGGACGCAAAGGGAAATTGCATACCAGCAGCAGCATTCAGGGAACACCACAGAAACACCATGTGCTGTAAATGACGGAATTGCAGAAACCAATCGAAAGGCTCAGCAAAGCAATGAAAAACTCTGATAGGCTGGAATCAGTAAGCCAGTCGGGTGGCAGCTCATGGTACAGGACCTTTGCCTGTTTTTGGGTTCAGGAAACCCTTTTCTCCTGTTGTTAGGGAAACTTGGGGTGGGGGGCACAAGGTGTGGTGAGGGGGGGGGGGCAGGGCCTACCTGTGAGGAGGGACACGCGATGGAAGCTCCCCTCCAGCTTCCCCAGGAGAATGTAGACGAAGCTGTCCTTGGACAGCGAGCTGGCATCCTTGGTGCTCTGGTCGTACACCACCACTTCCTGTTTCCTGCCCAGGTCCACCTGCGCAGAGGCACACATTCAGAGGTCAAAGGTCACAGAACGAGCAGACCAGGGCGAGGGAGCGATGGGGGCAGGGTGGTGGAGTGAAGTTAAGCGGGGGTGGGGGGGGGGGGGGCAGAAATTCGGTTGTCAGCACAACTTTAACTTACACTTTGAACAGCCCGTTTACACAGTTCCCATCAATTATCATAGCTGGACAAAAAAATTGCAACTGTCAGCATGCATGCCAGAACAGCGTGTGTGTGTGTGTGTGTATGCGTGTGTGTGTGTGTGTGCACACGCCCTTGCCCAAGAATGTTGATGACAAAGTGCGAAAATCTAGCCGAATCCCAGACCGACTTGCAATTAGTGCACAAAGAACAGGCCCGAGATTCATGAATCACCTGAATCCCAGGTAGGGTTAAGGGTTACATCACGGTCTCCCAAGGGAGGAAACTGTCTCGGAGACGGCATAAAAGAAACGAGACATCTCACATTTCACATTACAACACAAACATTAAATATAAACATCACAGTCTCATATTATATCCATCCATCTGTCTGTCCACCTGTCAGTCCAGCTGTCAATCTGTCTTCTGTCTATCTATACATTCATCCATCCACCTCCATTCGCTTATTAATGAGGGTTGTTGAGAGAGGGATAAATGAGAGTTTGTAACGTTAGTACTTGCACAACGGCACCCTACAGTATGTCTCCAGTACGCCTCTTTCCAGATGTCATTGACTGGTACTCAGAATACAGCACATGAGAAGGATCTGACGTTATCCTGTTGGCCTGTTGCACAGACCTCTTGGAGAGTGTAAGGTATGGGCATCCCTATAATTTTGCCAGCTATCTTAGTCAGTCTAGGGATCTGGGCTTTGAGCTGTGCCGTTAAGCTACAGGACCAACTGGTAATGCCACATCGTGAGACAGACTCAACGGTGGTGTAGGACAGACTCACTGTCATTACGTAGGGATTAATGAGAGTGTAATGGTCAGGCCATAACACCCCAGCGATAAGTGAGCCTCTGTCACTGGAATTAACATGTGGAAGGGAGGACAGACAGGTTCTGAGGTAGAGAGTTCTGGCTGAACGGAGTCTCACCACACATCCATCTTAAGATCAGCTCAAAAGGGTGAACTCATTTTTAAATAGTGCCACTGGAGCAGCTTGCAGGAAACTGCAGGTCATTCAGGGCTCAGATGTGAGTGCTGTTGTGTGTGTCCGTCTGTGGGAGTGTGTGTCTGTGTATGCATTTGTGTGCAAGTATGCACTGAACAAGTGAACTGGTGTGTGCATGTATGAGTGAATAGATAACTGTGTGTGTGTGCATACATTTGCGTGCAGGCTTGTGTGTGGTTGTGTATATACGTGTGTGTAAGTGTGCATGTGTGTGTGTGTGTGTGTGCGAGGGTGTGTATGTGTGCGTGTGTGTGTCAGTGTGTGTGTGTGTATGTGAGTGTGTGTAAGTGTGCGTGTGTGAGTGTGTACGTGTGTGTGTGTATATGAGTGTGTGTGTATATGAGTGTGTGTGTGTGTGTAGTTGTGTGTATATGAGTGTGTGTGAGTGTGTGTGTGTGTGTGTATATGAGTGTGTGTGTGAGTGTGTGTGTGTGTGTATGTGAGTGTGTGTGTGTATGTGAGTGTGTGTAAGTGTGCATGTGTGAGTGTGTACGTGTGTGTGTGTATATGAGTGTGTGTGTGTGTGTAGTTGTGTGTATATGAGTGTGTGTGAGTGTGTGTGTGTGTGTGTATATGAGTGTGTGTGTGTGCATATGAGTGTGTGTGTGAGTGTGTGTGTGTGAGTGTGTGTGTGTGTAAATGTGCATGTGAGTGTGTGCGTGTGTGTGTATATGAGTGTGTGTGTGAGTGTGTGTGTATATATGAGTGTGTGGTGTGTGAGTGCGTGCGTGTATATGAGTGTGTGTGTGTGAGTGTGTGTGTGTGAGAGTGTGTGTGTGAGTGTGTGTGTGTGCGTGTGTGTAAGTGTGAGTGTGTGTGTGTGTGAGAGTGTGTGTGTGTGTGTGCGTGCGTGTGTGTATATGTGTGTGTGTGTGTGTGTGCGTGTGTGTGTATATGTGTGTGTGTGTGTGTGTGTGAGAGTGTGTGTGTGTGTGTGTGTGTGTGTGAGCGTGTGCGTGTGCGTGTGTGTGTGTGTGTGCTGCACACAGTGGTCTTATCCGCACAGCTCCGGCAGGGTGCCTCACAGGTGATGTCACAGCCCTGTCATCCCCAAGGTCAGCGTGAGGCTGGTGTGAGATTACACAGATCCCTCCTGTGTCCCGCTTACCGTTTAAAGGGCCAGCGCGCCTGCCCAGCTCCCCTTCCAGTTCACACACACCGATAAATCCTTAGATATGAGCTTAGGTGGGAGCAGGTGGAGGAAGACTGAGGAGGGGGGGGGGGTGTGCAGGAGACCGTGTCCTGACACAGAGACGTCTGCTGGTTCTCATTCCCCCCCCCACCCCCCCCCTCCCCCCCCACACGGTGTAATCTGCACCCTGTTATCTGTCATCTCCCCGGAGGTCCCAGCCACCCCCTCGGCTCTGAACAAGGTGTTCTGCCTTAATTGGATTAGAGCTAAAGTAGGAGGATGACCTCACCACACAGAGGGCGATTACACGCTCCCTGTGGCTCTGTGTCAGGCAGGAGACACACGGCTGCAGACAGAGCACAGCTGCACTGGCACAGTTACAGAGCACAGCTGCAACGGCACAGTTACAGAGCACAGCTGCATTGGCACAGTTATAGAGCACAGCTGCAACGGCACAGTTACAGAGGAAGCTGCGTCGGCATGGTTACAGAGCACAGCTGCACTGGCACAGTTACAGAGCACAGCTGCATTGGCACAGTTACAGAGAACAGCTGTGTCGGCACAGTTACAGAGCACAGCTGCACTGGCACAGTTACAGAGCACAGCTGCATTGGCACAGTCACAGAGCACAGCTGCACTGGCACAGTTACAGAGCACAGCTGTGTCGGCACAGTTACAGAGGACAGCTGTGTTGGCATAGTTACAGAGCACAGCTGCATCAGCATGGTTACAGAGCACAGCTGCATCGGCATGGTTACAGAGCACAGCTGCGTTGGCATGGTTACAGAGCACAGCTGCATCGGCATGGTTACAGAGCACAGCTGCGTTGGCATGGTTACAGAGCACAGCTGTGTCGGCATGGTTACAGAGCACAGCTGTGTCGGCACAGTTACAGAGCACAGCTGCATCGGCATGGTTACAGAGCACAGCTGTGTCTGCACGGTTACAGAGCACAGCTGCGTTGGCAAGGTTACAGAGCACAGCTGCGTTGGCACAGTTATAGAGAACAGCTGCGTTGGCATGGTTACAAAGCACAGCAGGTACTGCACAGGCCGGGCTCAAGCAGAAGCACTACTGCGGCTGTTTCTCTCTCCCTGTTCCAGACACCACTGTCCAAACCCAATTAAAGGCTTCATCAGCTCTGGAAAATAGACTCAAAACCCCAGACCCACAGGAGCAAACAGCTGCCTTACCCCTGCTTCTGCAAGGAGAACATCTGACCCACACACCTCTCAGTGTTATCACTGAACACTGCGCCACAAAAAAGCCTTCAGCTCTTAACACCACTCCAGTTCCCTTAAATGCGATTTCATGTTATGAAGTATTGAATGCTATTCAGTGCTTAGACTTGAGAGACATGACAGTAATAATAATGATTAAATGTGAGTTTGACTGCAAATTTTATAGCAGTGTTCAAACACATAAACAAGCAGACAGCATTGCGAGGGTTAAAACTGCAGCTGGTATTGCAGGGGTTAAAACTGCAGCTGGTATTGCAGGAGTTAAAACTGCAGCTGGTATTGCAGGGGTATAAACTGCAGCTCGTATTGCAGGGGTATAAACTGCAGCTGGTATTGCAGGGGTTAAAACTGCAGCTGGTATTGCAGGGGTTAAAACTGCAGCTGGTATTGCAGGGGTTAAAACTGCAGCTGTTATTGCAGGGGTTAAAACTGCAGCTGTTATTGCAGGGGTTAAAACTGCAGCTGGTATTGCAGGGGTTAAAACTGCAGCTGGTATTGCAGGGGTTAAAACTGCAGCTGGTATTGCAGGGGTATAAACTGCAGCTGGTATTGCAGGGGTTAAAACTGCAGCTGGTATTGCAGGGGTATAAACTGCAGCTGGTATTGCAGGGGTATAAACTGCAGCTGGTATTGCAGGGGTATAAACTGCAGCTGGTATTGCAGGGGTATAAACTGCAGCTGGTACTGCAGGGGTTTAAACTGCAGCTGGTACTGCAGGGGTTAAAACTGCAGTTGGTATTGCAGGGGTATAAACTGCAGCTGGTATTGCAGGGGTATAAACTGCAGCTGGTATTGCAGGGGTATAAACTGCAACTGGTATTGTGAGAGTTTAAAATGCAGCCAATATTGCGGAGGTTAAACATGCAGCTTGTGAGGCAGGGAGGGTCACTGCAGCAGAATGCAGCACTGCAGTGAAGATGAGAGTGAGAGAGAGAGACGGAGAGAGAGAAATGGAGAGAGGGACAGAGTTAGAGAGAGAGAGGAGGAGAGGGAGAGAGCCATGGGGAAGGAGAGAGGCAGAGATAAAGAGAGAATGAGAGAGGGAGAGAGAAAAGGAGAGAGTGGGAAGGGAGAGAGATGGAGAAAGAGGAAGTGAGGGAAAAATGGAGAGAGAGAGCAGTATAACTGACAAAATTCAATTTTGTCCACATTCTAACAAATGCAGTCCATACCCAACAAATCCTGGGCCATATTCTGTACATGAACAATGCTGTGTGTTACACTATTATATTATGGTCTGTGACTTTCAGGACTTCTTGCTGCTACGGTTACAGCGGTAGGGTAATGTACTGCTACACTCAGTCTAGGTCAAATGTGTCCTGACCACGTTTCCCGATCTTTTCCACAGTTTGGCCAATCACGGCCCTCATACAAGGGGGGTGGGGGGGGGAGCGATTAACCCCCCCTCAAGAGAGGCGTCCCCCTGGAACAGGGAACAGAGGGGGAAACTGGCTTTGGGTAAAACCTCAACGTGTTAGAACAGGTCGAGCTCTGACCCCCGACCTTCGACTCCACCACTGTCACCTCAGTCCACCGCTGTATCGGTCACAGGCGGGGCAGGAAGGACACGCGTGTTTGGCAGACACAACAAACAGCTCTGTTACACACGCACAAACACACACACACACACACATACACACACACACGCAAGCACACACACACACACACATGCACACGTACACACACACATATACACACACACACACACATACACACGCGCACACACACACACACACACACGCACGCACACACGCACACATACACATGCACACACACACAAACACACACACACACACACATATACACACACACACACACATACACACGCGCACACACACACACACACACACGCACGCACACACGCACACATACACATGCACACACACACAAACACACACACACACACACACATATACACACACACACACACACAAACGCACACATACACAGGCACACACATACACACACACACACACACACACACACACACACAGCGGGGGAACGAGCTCAGCCCTTCTGCACACACACACACACACACACACTGTAAGACCCACAGGGACGGGGAGATAAATTCATCTGATATTCAAACACTCTGCGGCTCGCGAGCCCAAACCTGCTGATAATCACACCCCTGCTTTTACAGCGATTTTCCAAACCTCCAGCTCGGAGTGAGACGGTGTGTGTAATAAATCTCACTCACTCGCCTTCCGGCAGTGAAATTAATCGCACTAATAATAGTAAATTATGGCTTATTCTTCGCAGCACTGTTCTTAGGCAAACCTTCATGAATATTGATGAGGAAAGTCAAGGAAATGATTCATTATGTAATTACCATGCATTTCAGGCTGTTAGCCAGTTAGACATCGCACGGCCAAAATGTGGACTCTTTGATTTTCTCAAGTCAAGTCAGTCAGCGCAGGTATGGCTATCTGATTGGCTCAGTCAGTAAAGGTACTGCTGTTCAATTGGATCAATCAGTAAAGGTACTGCTGTCCAATTGGCTCAGGCAGTAAAGGTCCTGCTGTTCAATTGGCCCAGGCAGTAAAGGTTCTGGCATCTGATTGGCTCAGTTAGTGAAGATACTGAAATCCATTTGGTTCAGCCAGTAAAGGAACTGCCATCTGATTGGCTCGATCAATCAAGGTGCTACTCGTGATTGGTCAGTCAGCAAAGGTACTGCCGTCCGATTGTCTCAGTCAGTAAACCTACTGTCACCTGATTGGCTCAGTGAGCAAAGGCACCCACTCCTGATTGGCTCAGTCAGTAAAGGCACCCACTCCTGATTGGCTCAGTCAGTAAAGGCGCTCCTCCTGATTGGCTGAGTAAATGAAGATGCTTGACGCAGCGCAGACAGGGCAGGTTTAATGGGACATGCTTCGTCCCGGTAGCACCAGTAGGGCAGAACCGCGGCTGGCCCGCAGAGGACAGCGTTAGAAAGCAGCACACGACCGCTCCTGCCCTACTTCCTCATCGGTGGTGAAGCCGGTAACCGGTCCCAAAAAACGGAGAGATAAAACAAAATATATATCAACAGTCGCATATTACCTCTTAACCCCCAGACGCGTCGGCAAGACACCATCGACTGGCGGTTGCTAAGAGACGGAGCACAGAAATAATATTCGGTGCTGCCGCCTGTGTTTGCGCACATCTTCACTGCGCTGTCTGCTTTTACAAACAAAAATCTTCCGACACACTCATAACGCGGGCCTCAAAACTGCAATGCAGACGGTTCCCACTTTCACAAACACATATAGTGCCCATTACAGTGACAATATATGGATATTTATCATGTTGAAAAAGTTATCTTGTTGAAATTTTCAAAGCTAGTAAAGCTATTTTTACCATGCATATTATTGTGGGAGACACGTTTAGTGACATATCGGGGTTCTGCTCACAGACCTGCAGTATTGCACTCACGTAAACGCATGTGTTTGGAGCAGGGGCATCACCCTACGGGCCCAGAGGAAGACCGCACTCAAGCCCCAGATCAGTGACCCTACATCACAGAGCAAAGGTGCTGGACCAGAGAAGGACATCTCAGCTGATCTGGGGTCAGTGAAGAACAAATTGCAGAACAGACAGACACATACACACACACACACCCCCCCCACCCCCACTCCCCACACACACGCACACGTACACACTCACACACACACATGCTCTCTCTCTCGCTCGCTCTCTCTCTCTCACACACACACACACACACAGATCAACACCCTCCCACACACACACCCACACACACAGACACACACACACGTCTATCTGAAGCAGTCAGAATCCCACACCTTATTTATAGCTCAGGTGAAATGTCACATGGAGGGACTCTATGACAGGGGCACACTCTCAGAGCTGAGTGCAGGGTATAAATACGCCTCCAAATGCCAGCGGCTACGGTATCATGGAAACATGCTCTTCTGGGGTCCGTTCCCTTTCCATCCAGTCAATGAACTCAAATCTAATTCGTCAACTTAAAAAAAAAAAAATGGCAACAGCGATCGATTGAGAATTTTTCAATTAATTTTCGAGATTAAAACTGAATTGGGACCAGCTATATTCACAGGGAGCACTGAGCATATTGTCAGTCATGCATACACCTTGTAATTCATTTTTTTGGGTCATTTTTTTTAATTTTAAAACAAATTTAAAGTTCTCATCAAGCTCTGTCTTTCATAAGTCGACAACTAATAAAGTTGGTTCAAATTCCCTAATGACAAAACTCATATGCCAACTGGTATATTGACAATATGTTTTTACTATTAAAAAAATTTTTTTTTTTATTCCAGAGAATTCCTCTTTCGTGAGGATAGAGGTTTATGCAGGACACCGACAGTATGTGAATGACAATAGGGGTGTTTCAACAGACCCTCTTTGTTTGGCGTGTAAAACTGTAGGTTGCGGAAATATTGTCCACTCAAGTCTCACATGCTTGATCAGCTAGAATGTAGAGTGCAGCTTGCACGTTTTTTTCATGCGATCTGCTGCATACCATCACTAGATGGAAGATCGTATTCCCCTTTAAGAGGCTCCTCTGTGCACGTGTGAGTGAGAGTCGCTACGCTGGTCTGGGACGCCCAGCTTCGGTCTGTGGGGCTCTGGGCAGAGCTGACCTGCTCTTCACCTTGCAAAGCTGTGCCGTGACATGGCGCTCGCCCTGATCCTCCCTGGCTCCACCCCTGAACCCCCCCCCCACCCCCCCGGCACCGCCCCCAAAACCCCCGCCCCCCCCCCCCCCCCCCCCCCCCCCTGAGGAACTAAGGAGGAACTCTATCGCCCATCTCACTCTCACTTTCTGTTGCTCCATTTCTGTCTGCCTCCAACAATCTACCAGCCGCCCCCCCTCATCTCTCTCTCTCTATCCATCCTTCTCTCTTCCTCATTCTTTCTTTCACTTTCCTTTTTGCTCCTTCTCTCTCACTTTATTTTCCATGCACTTTCTCCCTCATTTTTTCCTTTTCTCTCTCTCCCTCCATCCCTGTTTCCCTCCTTTCCTCTCTCCCTCTCCCTCCTTCTCTCTGTCTCTCCCTCTCTCTTTCCCTCATTCTTTCCTCTCTCCCTCTCTCTCTCCCTCCTTCTCTCTGTCTCTCCCTCTCTCTTTCCTTCATTCTTTCCTCTCTCCCTCTCTCTCTCCCTCCTTCTCTCTGTCCCTCCCTCTCTCTTTTCCTCATTCTTTCCTCTCTCTCTCTCTCTCTCTCTCCCCCTCTCCCTCCCGGTCCACAGGTCCCAGTCTCTCACACACACAGGGGGACCGGAGCAGATTCGGGAGCAGGAGAGGGGGAGCTCCCCTCTCTCCCCCCCTCGGACCCCGGATTCCTGGCATTCCGGCCGGGAGAGTCGGAGCGCTGTCATCGGATGAATCCGGCTGTGTCCGGCGTTCCCTCGCCAGCGGCGCGGGACGGGAAGCCCGCCGGGGCGGGAACAAGGCCGCGACTGTCCGTCCGCGCAGGAAGAATTCCGCAGTGTCAAAAGGGCGGCGTTCGGACCGCGCGCCCGCTCTCCCGAAAACCTCACACGCACTCGCCACATTCGCACCCGCGAAAAAAGAGGCGGGGCCTAACCCGGCCACCCGCGGCTGCCGGCCAATCGGTTCACTTTCAACTGACCGGCCCGGTTAACTTTCAACAGACCTCCGTGTCGAAAAATGTAGAGAAACAGAGAGGAGCGCGTCCTTTTGGGAGTGAGTAAAATCCAACGAAGGCGCTCTCTGTCACTCCTCAGAGCTCAACGTTTATCGGAGCTGTGGAAATCAGACGGCGATGATCTCGCCGATTTTAAACTACGGGGCGAAAGCTTGAGTCCTTGCAGGATGACAGTTAAGACACAGCCCGGCTCTCCTAAAAGTAGGCTACTAAAAGTGAGCGCAAAGGGGAAACGTTATCAAAACGGTATTTTATGGTTTACGGTGTTTATAGTTAGGGCTCGTCATGGATGCATTCAGGATTTGTATTTTGGTTCTCGGTTGTCATAGTTAATTATTAGTGCATAACTGCTTTGGCTGCAGTTACTCTAGCTGGTGAGGGAATGCCTCTTCTGGCTCTATTTCTCATATAAACGGGGAGTTTTATTTCTCGCCACCATTTGAGTATTATTCTCCTGACAGCAGTTTTTACCTCACTTGCTTTTTTGGGGGTTCAGGTCTGGTTTCTGGCCAAATTTTCCTGCTGTTTCTCCATAAAGCATCTTTGTGACAGTTCTCTATAAAAAATAAATGGAACTGAACTGCATTTAATAAATCTGCTGGAAGCGCTCGTGTTCTCTGGCCGGATCCCAGCCTAAATCTGCTAACCATCAACCGCTAAGTTCGTGCAACGTAAAGGTAAAATAATTCAAATCCAAATTTCTCCATGCCCACCTGACCTGCTCTCCACAGGGCACTGCCCTCTGGGCACGCACACGGCCTGGGAGGACAGTCAAGAGCCAGTCCAACAAATCAATCCCAATTAAAAACTCAAACAAAGTGAGGAGTGACATGATGGCCTTTTTCAGCAAGGTAAACTACATGACCAAAAGTATCTGGACACCCCTAGGTCTGGGACTGTTTTTTGTGGTTTGGGCTAGGCCCCTTAGTTCCAGTGAAGGCAAATCTTGATGCTACAGCATACAATCACATTCTAGACTATTCTGTGGCACAATAAGCACTATGAACTGGATATCCAGTTTGTCTGTTCATAAACAGTGGCTGACAACACTTATAGAACCTGACATTTAAAATAAGTGTTCACATCCCCGAGGAACATTTCTTAAAGCAATCAGTCATTTATTTCACACTTAAATCAATTAAAAAAAATAATTTACTCCTCATTGCCCTATATTTTAAAACTATTTAAAATAAATCATACTTTATTATCGACCAGCAATATATTTATCAGTATAAACAGGCCCATACAATGAAGAGTGATAGTTTAACCTTTACAATTCACCAAGGAAAAGTATTTTTTTTCCAAGGAAGTAAAACAACAATGATAAGGCGAAGCTTTGGTTTTCACTGAGGACCAAAGGCATCCGAGATATTCAGGCCAGTTTACACTCAGACCGTCTTCCCTGACAATTTGAGCCCCATTACTGTCGTGATTCCTTCAGATAAAGGCGCAGGATAATTGCATTACATAACTTTTTCTTCTTTTTTTTTTTTTGTTTCGCTGCCCTGTGCCCTCTGGCGCAATCCCATGAGGCCGTGCGGTTCAGTCATTAACCGCGGCCCCCAGGCGGACCGGTGGAAGCGGGCTGCACACGACATTCCTCCGGTGCAGCGACGGAGAACCGGGCCGTTACGCAACGCCATCGCCGAGCACGCCGCGGCCGCGCCACGCGGGTCACCGTCTCATCAGAACGCCCGTTACCACGAC
>NC_049216.1:34153853-34333120 GCF_013347855.1 Anguilla anguilla | reverse complement strand
CTCCCTGTCCCATCGCTGCCCCCCACCCCCCACCGCCTCGTGACTGGAGAGAGAGAAGCCTTCCGGAAGCTCTGCTCAGCTCTGTCATTGTGCACACGGCCCTCTGGCCATGGAGAACACTGCGGAGGTGCATTAAAATGGACCTGAATCTCACTGTGTGATTATGAATCAGTGCACTGCCCACTTGTGATGATAATGAGTAACAGATATGCATATTTTTAGAAGGCATCCACCTTGTCTACATGCATGCGCAGCTTGTGTAATTTAATGCATTTCATAAACAGTACAGGAAAATATTTGGCTTGTACACAGTGTTTGAGAGAATCTGTCTTAAATTAAGCTTTAGCGGGGGAGGTGTGCCGTAGTTTTAGCGACTGTTGTTGTAGTTTTAGTGGCTGTTGTTGTAGTTTTAGTGGCTGTTGTCGTAGTTTTAGTGGCTGTTGTAGTTTTAGTGGCTGTTGTTGCAGTTTTAGTGGCTGTTGTAGTTTTAGTGGATGTTGTAGTTTTAGTGGCTGTTGTGGTTTTAGTGGCTGTTGTTGTGGTTTTAGTGGCTGTTGTTGTAGTTTTAGTGGCTGTTGTAGTTTTAGCGGCTGTTGTCGTAGTTTTAGCGGCTGTTGTGGTTTTAGTGGCTGTTGTGGTTTTAGTGGCTGTTGTAGTTTTAGTGGCTGTTGTTGTAGTTTTAGTGGCTGTTGTAGTTTTAGTGGCTGTTGTGGTTTTAGTGGCTGTTGTTGTGGTTTTAGTGGCTGTTGTTGTAGTTTTAGTGGCTGTTGTTGTGGTTTTAGCGGCTGTTAAACGGGGTTAGCGCTGCAGCTCAGCGGGGAAACAGGAAGCGGTTTTGCTTCACGAATCGCTCATCCTGAATCCTGACTGGTCCGTCCTGTCGGGGGAACAGGTGATCCCTCTCCTGAGCCGGGCTCCTCGTGCGGCCTGTAGAACCAGATCTCGGGACAGGTCCGGTCGGTACGGCAACCAGACTGTCAGGCGGTTGGGAAACCGCAGGCCTGCTGACGGGCGTGGCCGCCGCTCGGGTGCGGAGGCGACTGCGGTTCTGGCGGTTTCTTCTCATCCCTCTTCGTCCCGCCACCGAAACGCAGAAAAATAAACCACCTTCTGAACGTCCTTTGAGGTGGACGTTCCTCTGCAGGGGTTCCTCACTCACACTCACACACACATGCGCACGCACACACACACACACACACACACTCACCAATGCACATACACACACATACTCACACACAAACGCACATACACACACACACACACACACACACGCGCGCATGCACAGACACACATGCACACACACGCGCATGCACAGACACACATGCACACACACATGCACACACACACAAACACACACAGAGGCCCCTTGTGGGTGGTTTTTGGTATGCTGGAGGAAACACCCCCCCCAGCAGGAGCCCTTACCTGCGGGTCCCTCAGAAGGGGGGGGGGGGGGGGGGGGGGCGCTGTGTATCTGACACGCACATCGCCTCGCTGGCACGCAATGAGCCTACACACACTCTCTGAGTCCTGCTCTAACAGCTTGTTCTTATCGACACACACACACACGGGGACGGCCACTCTCTCTCTCTGCAGCTGAATACAGTGCACCAGTTACATAAAGAGCACAAAAATGTGTAATTATCCTTGTTGTTATTTTTATTATAGTGCCCGCAGAGTGAGGCTAAACGGCTAGCAGTTCAGTGCTTTGGGTGCGGGGGCGGGGGCGGGGGCAGGGCATTTATTAATGTGATGTAAAGCCACATTGCCTGCGATGCACCAGGGCAGTCGGGGGGGCCTGGTTGCTGTTGCAGTTTGATTGGCTGTTTCGGACCCGTCCAGTTTGTGATTTCGGAGTCCAGTATGCCGCCCACTGTGTCTCCAGGCTGGGATGGTGAACAGTCCTCTTCTGCACCTCCTGTGGGGGGGGGTCATCTGTGGGAACAATCCTCTCCTGCAGTCTGCATTCCAGGGAATTAGCAATGACCACATAACCCCCCCCCACCCTCGCCCCAGCCCAAGGGTCAGGGTGTCAGTAGAACGGCCCTATTACCCAGCATGCACCTGGGCTGGAACGTGGCTGAGAAAGCTCCGCTCCTCGTTAAAAACGGGCTCGCTCCCCCCCCCCAGCGACGGGCCCCCCAGCGACAGGGGCCCGATACAGAAACGACTCTGGTCTGAGTGTCGCTCCTGTTCACCTGAGACTGGAGCAGACCTCGTCAGATTAAGGGTTAGGGCTCCCTCTGCTGGCCAGTCCTGGAGACGCGTGTCTGCGGGGTGAACGAGTATCCCCCGGCAACCAGAGATTTGCCTGTCAGTTGTTCGTCCGTCCGTCCGTGCGGAATCGTGTGCAGGGTCCCTCATGGGCTTTCATACCTCTGGGAAGTGTTGAAAAATGCAAATTTTCATTCCTCCATTTCTGAAATGTCTGGGAAAATATTTTTGCTGTAAGCAAAATTCCAACAAAGTTCTAGTTGTCTGTACATGAATTCCACTGCTGAGCTCATCAGCTCCTGCAGAGTGAAGCGTGCGTCTGTGTCTACATTTAGATGTGCCTCAGAACGAGGAGCCCTTTAACCCCAAATGACCCCAACAATTCCACCACAGGTCCTTTAAACCTCAGAGTCCACACAAACTGAAAAGTAATCCGAAAGTTCTGGAAAATGTTTGTCTTATTTGAGTGGGCACCTGCCTGCTGTGTTATCTGACATGAAATGGATTTTCTGGTGGTGGTGTGCTTGTTGGCCTTTTTGCTAAAGCCCTTTTGTTGTGGGTAGCAGCATAGCTTAGCGTGTAGCGCTCTGACGCGTCTGTCTCTCCCCCCCTCAGGATATACTACTGGTATGACGAGAGAGGGAAGAAGACGAAATGCACTGCCCCCCAGTACGTGGACTTCGTCATGAGTTTGGTGCAGAAGCTGGTGACGGACGACGACATCTTTCCCACGAAATATGGTGAGTGTGGTGTAGTGCTGCCCTCTTGTGTTCAGTGTGGGACACTACAGTCACTCTGAGCTATTCGGTTTTCAGTGGGTGATGGTGCCCCCTACTGTGTGAATGAAAGCATTGCACTCAGGCCCAGATTCCGTCATTCTGAAGTGCCGCTTTCTTCTTTGCAGTGGCGAGTGATTTGGGGGAAGTGCTCATGTTTTATATTCGTTGCGTAGTGTTAGTAACGAAATCTCTGAAAGTGTTATTTCTTGGGGTCAAGATAGACTAACTAAGATACAGACAAACACATCGCTAAACAGGTTGAACAACATTTCTTTCTTTTCAAGAATATGTGAACATCTGATAAAGCTTCTGGTCATGTTTAAATCGTAAAAGTTTATTTTTAGAATGAAGATGCCTCAACACCTTTGACTTCCTTCAGAATTTCAGAATTGTTGATATTAGAAATTAAAAAAAAATATATATACTGTGAAATTTTATTTTATTCCATAATGTTTGGGACAAGGGCTTATTTTTTTCTTGATTTGGCTCCGCACTCCACAGCTTTAGATGTATCCTCAAACGATTCACACTCCTTTAAAGTGCAGATTTTCAGCTTTTATTTTTTTAAAATACATTTTGGTTTCACCATGTAGAAATTACAGCACTTCTGTGTGCTCTTTGTCTCGTTTGACATTAACATGTGAAAACCGCTCCCTCTCTCTCCCTCTCTCTCCCTCTCTCTCCCTCTCTCTCTCTCTCTCTCTCTCTCTCTCTCTCCCCCTCTCTCTCTCCCCCCCCCCTCTCTCTCTCTCTCTCTCTCTCTCTCTCTCTCCCTCTCTCTCTCTCCCCCTCTCTCCCTCCCTCTCTCCCTCTCTCTCCCTCTCTCTCCCTCTCTCTCCCTCCCTCTCTCTCCCTCTCTCTCTCTCTCTCTCCCTCTCTCCCTCTCTCCCTCTCTCTCTCTCTCTCTCTCTCTCTCTCTCTCTCTCTCTCTCTCTCTCTCTCTCTCTCTCTCTCTCTCCCCCCCTCTCTCTCTCCCTCCGCCCTGCAGGTAAAGAGTTCCCCAACTCGTTCGAGTCGCTGGTGAAGAAGATCTGCCGCTACCTGTTCCACGTGCTGGCGCACATCTACTGGGCCCACTTCGGCCAGACGGTGGCGCTGGAGCTGCAGGGACACCTCAACACGCTGTACACGCACTTCGCGGTCTTCGTGCGGGAGTTCAACCTGGTGGACCCCAAGGAGACCGCCATCATGGAGGACCTGTCGGAGGCGCTCTGCACGCCCCTGCCCGCCGCACAGAACCACGTGACGGAGAGATGAGAGGCGGCGCCCACACCGCACGGGCGTGGGGAGGAGGAGGAGGAAGAGGAGGAAGAGGAGGGGGAGCAGGAGGGAGAAGGATGGGGGTAGGAAGGGGCGGAGCCAGATTCAGGCGTCTGCAGGACTTTGTAGAGACCTTCCGCACACAGAGTACCGCTATATAAGGACTGTGCAGTGGGGGTGGGGGTGGGGGTGGGGGGGGAGGGGGAGGGGCTTACCGCACCAGCAGGAATTGGTGTGAGCTGTAAAATCCGTGCACCCCCCCCTCCCCCCACCCGCCTGCCTGCCCAGGACTCAGTTCCTTATTTTCTTTTTTTTTTTGTTTTTGTTTTTATTTTGTTTTAGTTTCCCCTAAAAGTTTTAAGATTTGTTTGTTTTTGTTTGTGTTTTCCACAGAGGAAGCGGGGAAGGGAGGGGCAGGGGGGGGTCTAGTTTTTCTGTTGGCTACGCTCCCACGCCCCCCGCCCCCCCCCCCCCCAGCACCGTGCTCTCTCCCTAGCGCCGGGATGGTGGCCCTGCTTTAGCGTACGTTGCTATATTGCTGTACAGACATATGGAGGGGGGCTCTTTATTGGTAGTGGCTTCGCGGTGCCCTCCCCAGCCTCAGTCGCCATGGTTGTGGTCGCCATGGTTGTGGTCACGCTGGCAGGACCTTTAGCCCACAGGGCCGTTCCCCTCTCTGTTCCTGTCCTTTCGGGGGGTTGGTGGGGTGCGCTCCGTGCCTGATGAAGCCCCTCCAAACCGAATCCTGCGGTCTCCACCCGTAGCTTGGCTCCGGTAATATCCCTGCTCAGTAACCGTGGCTACACCCCGCCCTGTAACCATGGCTACACCCCACCCTGGAACCCTGGCTGCACCCCATCCTGTTGGCCAGAGGCAGCAGCCTGGAGCCTGCTGTGTAGAGGAGGAGCCCGCTACTGCCACGGGGCGAGGAGGTTATTGGGGAGGCGGGGTCAGGGGGAGGGGCATATGGGGAGGCGGGGTCATGGATTGGGGAGGCGGGGTCAGGGGGAGGGGCATATGGGGAGGCAGCGGGGTCAATGGTTGGGGAGATAGGGTCAGGGGGAGGAGCTTATGGCATGGTGTGGTCAGGGGGAGGGGCATATTGGGTGGTGGGTCGGGGGGGAGGTATTTATGGGGAGGCGGAGTTAGGGTGCTTAGATTGCTTCGCGGTGGCTTCCCCATGTAGACCGACGGCCCCACACTGGTGTTTGGGGTGTTCAGCACCTCCGTACCGCCTTCCGTAAGGATAAACATCCCCACAGTGTCCCATGCCCTCTAACAACAGCGCCATCTGGTGGGGTGGAGGGCGGGTCGGGGGGTTGAGGCGAGGGACGCGATCGTGGATCGTTCTCCATCCTGATTCTGTCCTCCCTGTCCTGTCACTGCTGGCTTTTGTGAAAGAAGAATAGTCTCTCTCAGGATCGAAGATACCTTTGTTATTAAAAATAAAGGAAGCATGTGTGCTTGTGTGTGTGTGTGTGTGTGTGCACATGCGTGGGTGCATGTGTGTGTGCGTGCGTATGTACATGTACATGTATGCGTGCGTGCATGTGTGCGTGCGTGGGAAGGTGAGAAGGCTAACCCCAGTGAGGAGGGAGGGCACACTGTCAGCGCTGCGTCACTCTTCTGTGATTGGCCGGTCGGTTGGAGAGTACAGTGTCTGCGCTGTGTCACTCTTCTGTGATTGGCCGGTCGGTTGGAGAGTACAGTGTCTGCGCTGCGTCACTCTTCTGTGATTGGCCGGTCAGTTGGAGAGTACAGTGTCTGCGCTGTGTCACTCTTCTGTGATTGGCCGGTCGGTTGGAGAGTACAGTGTCTGCGCTGTGTCACTCTTCTGTGATTGGTCGGTCGGTTGGAGAGCACAGAGTCTGCGCTGCGTCACTCTTCTGGGATTGGCTGGTCGGTTGGAGATCACATTGTCGGTGCTGCATCACTCTTCTGGGATTGGGTGGTCGTTTGGGACACCTCTGTGGGCGGGGTTTTATTTTTTCCTTTTTATTTATTTTTAATTTTTGTTTTTAATTTTTAATATTTGCAGGGTCCTTCAGTTCTGGCTTTCATTTTTATGTATTTTAATTATTATCTAAGTTAAAAGCAATTTAATATTTTATGCTCTGCGAATTATAACCTAATAAAAAGGAAAAATCCACTCTGCTTTTTTTGTCATCATTGATGGTTTGTTTTTCCGGCCCGGGCTTGAACCAGCCCATACGAGACTGAACGCCATCTCTCAAGCACATCTTATTTCTTATTTTATTGTCAAACACGTTGCCTACATTTTCTAGCTCTGATTTCTGGATGTAACATTTCAACTCTAAAATGATATGATTGTGCACCTCTGTTACGCTTTTTTCAGTTATACAACACTTAGTGTTGCTATTTTGACAACTATTAAACTACCAAACTAGAGCTGCAATAGCAAGTTACCTTGCTAACAAAACCGCTATTCTGCTATCATCCCATTATCAGTATATTTAAATGCCATTTTAGCATTTAATACGGTACTTCAAGTGATACAATGACTTTCTGCGTCACGGAGAATAAGCAATCGTCAATCAGATTGCATTAAATCATTTCAAAATCCGTTCAAGTCGTTGAACTAATTTTGTTGCGACCGTTTTATTCTAATATAAGCAAGTAATCGAGTGTCTCGGCATTCCTGAACTATGTGTAGAGCTAGTAATGGCCACTAGGTGGATTCGCCCTATCAGTTGGTTTTTGTTAAAAAAAAGTATAGGCTCTCGCAGGATCAAAGTGGCCGAGGTTTATTAAGAATAAAAGAAAAACAACTTATTTTATGTCAAGACACATTGCCTACGTTTGCATGTGCCAATATGTGTATGTAACATTTCAACAAAATGGTATGATTATGATACTTCGATGTTGTGTCGCCTTTTTTTCCGTTATAAAACTGAAAATTAGTGTTGCTATTTTGACAATTATTAATTTATCAACTACAGCTGAAATAGCAAGTTACACAGCAAACAAAAATCCATTTTGCTGTCATGCCATTCAAAATGCCGTTTAGCATTTAGTATAATATTTCTTAAGGTGTAATAAGACTTTGCGACACAGATAAACAATCAAAAAATTGTTCACTTTAGGTTGCATTAAATTATTTAAAAAATTGGTTAGTCATTGAATCTGTTCTTTTTTATATAAGTAATCGACCGTGTCTCTGGCCATTTCTGAATGACGTGTAGAACTAGTAATGGCCACGAGGTGGAGTCGCCGTACAAGAGAAGACTTGCTGATGACGCAAGGGTCCTGTCTCGCGGACATTTCTACAGCACAGACAGGCGGCTGGTAAGTGCGGTTATACCTGAGGTAGGTGGGAGTACGCGCATGCTCAGCATACAAGTGTAGTGCAGTTTCTCAAAAAAAAAATTTAAACATGTTTCATTTAAATGTTTCTAAACCCCAATGATATATCACAACGTATAGTTTACAGATTTGTAGCAAAAAGTTTTATTGTTTCTTGTTGTTATTACGATTTTGTTATGTATTTCTTTATGCATATATTATTATTATTATTGAATAATGCTGTAACTGCTGTATTGAAGAGCTGATTGTTTGATAGTCTGTTAGCATTGCTCAGTAGCTGAAATATGCAAGGTTGTGAATATGAGATGGAGGCTGGGCAGTGTTTGAGATGGAGAATGATAAGGTCAGCATTAAGCCTTGTGATTGTACAGATGTATAAATGGCTGATAAATGTTGTTTTTGAGTGGCTGTGTGCCCAGACCAAAAATTTTTTTTGCCCCCCTTGCCAACTTTGCCACTGCCTTTGTGTTCATGTTGTAGAAGCAAAGGGATATCTCTGGTGGAGCACTGGGACCTAACGCAGGTGTGATTCATTCCCTCTTCCCTCTTTCAACGTTCACAGAGTACTGCTCCCCTCTCTCACTGCTTCTGTCTGTCCATCTCACTTGCGCATGCACACGCACACACGTGCGCGCGCACACACACGTGTATGCATGGTTCTTATAGAGGACGCTAGCACCCCAGGCAGGCACATTATGCCCATTTATTTGAAGGCAAGTTGCACGTGAGAAACCTGTCCTCAGCTTCACCTTTGTTTTTTTTTTTTAAGTGAGCACAGCGTGGCTGGGCTTTTAGCTTATTTCAGCTCCCTATCTGGTGGATATTTCACAGCATAGCGTAGTGTGAGCGTACAGCCTTAGTGTTTGTGCCTTTGGAAAACCGCAGGGTCTGCTGGTTATTGCTTGCACCTTAAAATCTGAAACCTGGTTCTCACCCCCCCCCCCTAAAAAAAAAAAACCTGACTGAGGCAAGCTTCCTGTGCAATACACCTGCTTAAATTGATCAGTAAAGTGCAAAGCAATATAGTAAACCTGCATACCCCGTGACTCTCCAAGGACAGGAATGCCCCTGCCCTGGTCCACTGCATTAGTCCATGCTCGGCTCCATAAAGATGTTCATTTGAACGATGTAAAGTTACCGTAGATGACCCAGAAATAGTTAAATGCAGAGAGAGCCTAATTTAGCTCTTGCAAAAAAAAAGTATGTGGAATGCAGTGCATCATCTGCTTTTCTGGTCCGCTAATCTGACGGGGTGAACATAACTGAACACACGGAAAAACGTTAAATATCTATATATTATCCAGCCTACTTCTCAAATGGAGCTGGCAGTTTATTTGAAAAGGCATGATGTCATATCATTCACGTGCAGCCATGTCATATTACAGCGAGTTCGTCTAATGATGATTCAAGTGCGTGAAACGTGTCCGCAGGCCTACTTATAAACATAATCATAAACACGACATTGCATATATTTACTTTTAGCTATGCACATTTGTTATTGAGCCCTGAGTATGTGCAACAACAAAAAAAAAGGTGTTGGAGGCATGCGTTTCATAGGATTCCATGCGGGATCCCCACTGCCGATAAGACATGTCGGCATAAAAACATTTTGCCCTACAATCGTACATAGCATTTAAGAAGTGCATACACATATTTCTATTGGGTCCTGTACGGTACAAAGTACAGCGATTGTATAAAATGCAGGGACGCTATAAAACTACATCTTGCAAAACGAAACAAAAAAAGTAAAAGTAAAACATAAAACATCTAGAAAAATAAGGTCGTATTCAGTTGGAAACATTTGCCATAAATATATATGAACGTTCAAGTGTAGCAAAACAATGAAAAAATAACGGTCACCCTCGTCTAAATTACGGTGAGATGCTGCGTTGCTTCAATCGTAAAGAGGGACGCCGTCTTCTGACGGAACCCCTCGCGGCCGAGTCCTGAAGTTTGAACCGCGCGAGCCCGCCACCCTCGTCTAGCTTCTTGGCGCTGCAACTTGGAGTTGGCACTTTTACTGTGTTCCCGAATTTAGAGTAATCCACAGCGTACATCCCGTCCTCTTCGGTCACGGTGGGCACAAAACGCTGGCCCCACAATATCTCGTCGGACAAGTAAGACGTTCTGGCCTGGGTGGTGATGCCCGTGGTTTCTACGACCCCTTCCAGCACCACAATAACCTCTATGTCCTCCTGCTGCAGGGTTTCCGCGGATAGCTCGTATAGAGGGCTGTTTTTGTCAATGACGTGGCATATGATGAGAGGGGACACGAGAAAGATGCCGTTCGTCCCGACGGGGTTGTCCAACTGAATGTCTATTTGGTCGAGGGGCACCACCTCCCCCTCCTGCGTGGTGCTCCGTCGCACCACCTGCATTCTGACCGCGGCGCTTATGATCATGCTTTTCCTCAGGTCCCCGATGCGGACCATGAAGCACAGCTTGCCGTTTCGCGCGGCGATGACCGCGTGCTTGCTGAAAATGAGCGTCTCCGCGCGGCGGTTGGCTTGCGCCGTCTTCATGAAGATGCAGCCCAGCATGATGGCGTTGATAACCAGTCCCACGATGTTCTGAACGATCAGAATAATGATGGCGGCGACGCACTCTTCCGTTACCATGCGTCCGCCGAAACCAATTGTCACCTGCACCTCGATGGAGAACAGGAACGCGGAGGCGAATGACTGAATGCTGGTGACACACGGGACAAAATCGTCACCTTTCTGGTCCAGGTCCCCGTGAGCAAAGGCTAAAAGCCACCATATCATAGCAAACAACAGCCAACTGCACAAGAAAGACATGGTAAATATTATAAGTGTGTGAAGCCATTTTAAATCGACTAAGGTGGTGAACACATCTTGCAGAAACCGTCCTTGCTCGCGAATGTTCGTGTGGGCCACATTACAGCTTCCGTTCTTGTCCACAAAGCGAGCCTTTCGCTGCTTGGCTTTATATTTCGGTTGGAGGACATCTTCCACCAAACGAGTCAGCACATAGTCCTCTGGAATAAACCCCTTTCTGGACAACATAGCGCTCCCATGCTACGCACGAGACACCTTTTCCTTGGCGGAGGCGGGTTACCTCTGTGTCACGAGCTCCGCTTCATCAGATACGGGATAGCCCTTTATGTGTTTCCTGAACGGACGCGGCTCACCCATGACGGCAGTAGTCCCATCGACAGCTGGCCGAATAGAACTGCTGTCATCTGCTTTCTAAAAGTGTGCGCGCACCGCTTGCCTTGTCCGGATCAGGCGGTTCGCAGCCGCAACATTCCCGGGAGAGGATTCTGCTTTCACCCCAGCTGGCGCTGCCCGTCACTTTGCAACCCGATAGCCGCGCGCACGTCCCGTCCCCAGAAAATCGCGGTCTTGCCGTCGTGGAACTCAGCTGCAGGAATACGCTAGCATCGTCCGATCAAAGACGATTCCGTTAAGTTTTAAATGCTCTCAAAAGAGGGGGGACCTCAGACTGCGGTATGGCGCAGGTGGAAAGGGAAGCGGCGCGAGACCGTGGCTGGGCTGCCCCAGAAGGCGGTAACTGATGACACGGCTTCCAAACGAAGCCAATACCGCCCTGTTCGTGATGCGAAATACCTCACTTTCAACCCCGAGGTAACCTGCAGTACGAATATCTTTGTTGCGCCGAAGAAATTCCCATAAAATAGGCCTACCCAGTAGAGTTTATTCGTTTTGTGTATTTTTTGACATATCCGGGAGAGGGTTTCCACTTCCCACAATATTTGCTCCGGTTATCCAGCCCAAAATATAACCTCAGTTACTGTCTACAATTTTCTTACCTTTATTTATTCATACCAAGCGTTATGACCAGCATTTTTTTTTACAATTCCCATGCGTAACGCATATGACGAAATGGAGAAAAGTAGACTGTGGATAGTGAAGCAATTGCAGTGCTACGCTGATGTTTTTTTTTTTCTACTCTAGATGTACATTTGATCACGTGACTCTTACAACTCAACCTGTGCCGAACGTTCCATCCACCCTGCTGTTACAATCTTTGCGTACCGTATTTTAAGTGCGACATGATCAAACAATACACTTTCATATTGCGTTTGCTGGATAAATGTCTGCGTTTTTTTGTAGCATCTCTATCTGGTAAGCATCTCACCTATCAAAGCACTGGTGTTTCTTTGGGTGCTGTTGTCACACGATCATTTCTTGTGCAAACGATGGCTGTTACTCTTGTTGAATAACTTGAGGATAGGCGTCAATCCGCTCACCCAGTCAAAAATACGACTTTTTAAACATTGTTTTCCAGGTGGATAATAAAGAATAAGACGCAACAGAATTCGTGACGGTGAGTATTTACCACTACGACTCCATCAGGCAGATAGCTGGCAACATGTAGTACACCAATTCCTCCACAATTAAAATAGCTGGCTTGTCACGTCGCTGGCCCCTTGTCTACGTACGCGTTGAATGTGTGATCTATCTGACCATTATATTGTTCATTTTCATTTTTCCTGCCGTATTGTTGCAGCATTGTTCTTAAGTTTCTCTGGTGGATATTAAACCCCCCCCCCCCGACCCCCCCCCCCGCCCCTTGAAGCCATTTCAAAAACGTGTGAAGTATTACCTGGCAATACCATCATATTCAAAATGATGGCAGTGTTCTGTTAATTATACTTCCAGGGAAAACACAGCAGATATTGTTTTGATGACTGTGCATTTTTTAATAATAAAGAATTAGCATTTTTATGTACAAATATGATACATGGGTAAAAAATAAAAGTCCCTTGTACAATTGCACTTTGAAGGTCCGCCGCTCAGCTCATTTGTCCGCCCGAACGAAGGAGGCGAAGACGCTCTCTTCCTGGTTCAGGAGGACGTCCGGCTTGTCGTACTCGAGGATGATCCCGCGCTTCATCACTATGACGATGTCGGCGTTCAGAATCGTGTGGACTCGGTGCTGCAAGAGGAGGGAAGGCCACATTAACAGAAAGGTGCACTGGGTTTCCTCGAAAAGCAATATAACCTTGATCTGCACTCTTCCTAGAAAGTTCTCGCATTTTCGTGACGCACATTGAATTGCTATGCCACAGTGCGTAATCAAAACGAACATTTATCAAGTTTGTTTAAAAAAAATAATTTTCCACGTTCATTCCATGCCATCCAGGGAATTACATTTATGTTCCAAGAGTGTCATATTGGTTACGGGTTGTCCTTCTTCAATATAGGTCGCAATTTTCTTGTTTTAAAATCACTTACATAATACTACTGACGGTCTGAATGCACTTTCTAATAAAAAGCTACTAGTAAAAGGCCTTTTTTGCCCTGGAGAACCAGAGTAGCCCACAGCATCGGCCTTCCCAGACACGCATTATTCTCAGCCGAATTTTAATGGGCACCCCTGTTCAGTTCCGGGACTCCCCCCTCCATTTAACAACCACTGAGATGCACTCAATGGCATGACCGTATTGTCACGGCGCTGAACATAAACGCCCGTAATGTCCACCGATGATGCCAAAAAATATTGAAGACATCATAACCTTCATTTTATGTGCCCGTAGGTGCTGCGATACTCACTGCTATGGTAACCACAGTTCGATCAGCGAAGGCAGTCATCACGACTTTCTGAAGAATACTTTCCTGTAAAACAAAGCGGATGCGCTCTTTCAGCCGATACATACGTTGACACGTATCGGCGCTGTCCAAGGTGCTGATTTTTACATTGTTATATTTATACGCTTTTATCCAAAGCGACGTACAATAAGCACATACCGAAGGTCATTGGAACTGCTACAAGACACAGGTCCGATAAGGTACAATAGTAATTTTGTAACAGTTATTCATAGCCATGAACACATTAAGTCCAGTTCACACAGTAAACAGTACTCTCTGACCTAGCATATGCTAAGTCAAACTAGCAAACCAGGAGGCATGACAAGCTACAACATGAAGATAATAATACGAAGTGGTAGATGAAAGTGGCACAGGTAGATGTGTAATGTGAAAGTGCTATAGAAAAAAAGTAGAGGAATTTAAGTGATAAAAATGATCTCAGATTGGGAGTGCCCTGCAGAGTGGTGGTAGTTAGTCCAGGTATTGTCTGAAGAGATGGAAATGACTAAGTGGTCCATAGAGGAACAGGGAGTTTGTAGGCGAGGGTAATTGTAATCTAGTGCTCATAGTTAGTTCCCATCTACTTTATAAACCCAATAAAGCTGTGGTCTATGTGCATACACCTCCCCCTCTATTCCAGTAAAGCCAAGTTTACATTTTAATTTCCAGTAATTTTGTGTGAATTCATTACTCCCCTGTGAGAGAATTAAATGGATAGTTCTGGTTCTGCTGAATAGTGGCCCTGCCTTAAGAGATCCTGCCTTAATAAGAGATCCTGCCGTAATAAGAGATCCTGCCTTAGTAAGAGATCCTGCCGTAATAAGAGATCCTGCCTTAGTAAGAGATCCTGCCGTAATAAGAGATCCTGCCTTAGTAAGAGATCCTGCCTTAGTAAGAGATCCTGCCTTAGTAAGAGATCCTGCCTTAGTAAGAGATCCTGCCTTAATAAGAGATCCTGCCTTAATAAGAGATCCTGCCGTAATAAGAGATCCTGCCTTAGTAAGAGATCCTGCCTTAGTAAGAGATCCTGCCTTAATAAGAGATCCTGCCTTAGTAAGAGATCCTGCCTTAATAAGAGATCCTGCCTTAATAAGAGATCCTGCCTTAATAAGAGATCCTGCCGTAATAAGAGATCCTGCCTTAGTAAGAGATCCTGCCTTAATAAGAGATCCTGCCTTAGTAAGAGATCCTGCCTTAATAAGAGATCCTGCCTTAATAAGAGATCCTGCCTTAAGAGATCCTGCCTTAGTAAGAGATCCTGCCTTAATAAGAGATCCTGCCGTAATAAGAGATCCTGCCTTAGTAAGAGATCCTGCCTTAGTAAGAGATCCTGCCTTAATAAGAGATCCTGCCTTAGTAAGAGATCCTGCCTTAATAAGAGATCCTGCCTTAGTAAGAGATCCTGCCTTAGTAAGAGATCCTGCCTTAATAAGAGATCCTGCCTTAGTAAGAGATCCTGCCTTAATAAGAGATCCTGCCTTAGTAAGAGATCCTGCTTTAGTAAGAGATCCTGCCTTAATAAGAGATCCTGCCTTGTTTAGCCCAGTCTACCTGCACAGTAGGCCTGTCTCATTTCATATGGGGATGTCAATACGCTGCTCTGTGGCAGTTAAATTTACCACTGGCTTGGGCTACTGAAATTAGCTTAAGTAGCTGCTGGGCCTGATGTTGTGGGCTATGCTGTGGCATAATGGTGTTCAGATTGAGCAACACAAATTTTTTTTAAACATCTCTCATGCTTTGGAAAAATAAAATCTGAATACCTTACTTGTAAATCTATTTTAGAGGTAGTAAAGCATGACAGGATGTGGTTTATCATGAATATTTGCACGTATCAACGGGGCACATCCAAATACAAGATCTATTGAACACCACAGAGTAGATGCCATCTAAAATGTAACGACTCTGCACACGGCTTTCAAAGTCGTTCTCCGGAAGATCGGGAGATTGTGTTCGCTGCAGTCTGACCACAGCTGGAGCATCCCGTTAAGGAAGAGCACGCTCCATTTCTCCAGAGGAATGTGGCAGTGATGTAACCGCTGTAGTGACAGCTCAGGAACCCCGTGCATGAGCATTACCGACTAAAAGGAGCTCTTAGTGACAGGGCCCCCGGGGCTCCCCCTGACCCCCCCCACACCGACCCTCCCCCCACCTCACCGTTGCCATGTCGATGGATGCGGTGGCCTCGTCCATGATGAGGATGCTGCTCTTCCGCACGAACGCTCTGGCCAGGCAGAACAGCTGACGCTGCCCCTGGCTGAAGTTCTCCCCGCCCTCCGTCACCATGGCGTCTGCAACACACATTCTTACAGGTCAGGGGGCGGAGGCATTCGGGCGAAAACGGCTCGTTAAAACCTTCACGCGAACCAATCAGCTGCGGAGCCCACACACACCACTCGCGTTTATTTTTTTTTACCCCTTTAACGGTGTGACATCACAAATATCCGATTAGAATGTTCTTAACTGAACATTCTAATGCTGATGTCACAATCACTACTGGTAATTGAAAGCAACAGAGTTCTAGAACACTGACTTGCAGTTTTTAAAATAAAACGTTACTTGAAAAAACTTACTCTTCTCAAAGGGTTAATACCCCAAAGCCTTCCGACCTTTGCTGCCACCGGCATCAGAAATATCAACATTGCGTGCAGTGTGAGATGTTACTGCACACGAGTTATTCCATTCCATCCAACGGTAAATTGAGCAGCGATGATGAAGCCACTGCATACTGTTCTGCAGTAAGAACTTAAATTCTTACTGGCTGATCTTTACCTTTTACAACGAGGAAGATTTCACCTCAGGTCACCTTTGAATGAAGACTCCACAGGAATATCAAAAATGAAAAATAGTCAGGGAAATATTTTACCCATGGGGTAGACAGGAGTCATTGTGTGTATTTATATATCTTTTCATCTAAAGCAGAGGCGGGGGAAGTTGGTCATGTACAGTGGCAGGATCTGTTGGATGTTACAGTATCACTTATATCATGGAGCAGTAGACCCGTCTGTGCCCTACGGTGATATTGTGGTCAGTGTTGTGAATAGAATGAGCATTCTCTTCAGACATTCAGCACACTCCAGGACCTGGCGTAGGGTACCTCCCAGACCAGGGTAGGGTACCTTCAGGACCAGGTATAAGGTACCTTCAGGACCAGGGTAGGGACCCTCCCACACACAGGTGTAGGGTATCCCCAGGACCAGGGTAGGCACCCTCCCAGACCAGGTGTAGGGTACCTCCAGAACCAGGGTAGGGTACCTCCAGGACCAGGTGTAGGGTACCTTCAGGACCAGAGTAGGGTACCTCCACGACCAGGGTAGGCACCCTCCCACACACAGGTGTAGGGTACCTTCAGGACCAGGTGTATGGGGCCTCTTGTCTGAAGCATGACTGTATTCTCAGGCTGTTCTTACCGAGGCCCCCGGGCAGGGCCTTGACCAGGGTCTTGAGCTGAGCGATCTCCAGGGCCTCCCAGAGCATGCTGTCTGTGGCCTTCCTCTCCGGGTCCAGATTAAACCTGCAGGGGCAGTCACACATGAGAGATGGGTCACATGCTTCACCTGGAACACCTGAAGCCCCTTACAGGAATCTGAAAAACCTTAAGCCTTTACAGGCATCTAAAACACCATTAAATGCTTGCTATTTCTCACAGATGAAAAGCAAAAGGAAATGTAGTGTATCCATACCAAAAATAAATAAATAAATATACATATATATATATATATATATATATATATATATATATATATATATATATCATGGGTTTCCTGAAGATAAAGTATATCATAATTGTTCACCTGCTCCTGAAGAACAGTAACATAATTTAATGCACAGTGTAGTTCCCTTTGTTTTCCCAACAGTTCTTGGAAAAGAAATATACCCACAATTTAAAAACAGAAATATATATTCATCAGCATTTCGCTGAAAAACTCTAATGGTCTTGACCGTGTGTTTTGCTGTAGTGAGGTGTTTTGTTTGAAGCTCCTGTGGGTCTTGCGGGAGTGCTTTCAAGTCTCTCCAGCATCAAAAGCAAGGATGTCAATTCAATTTACTTTGTATAGCGCTTTTTTTTTTTTTTGCAGAGAACTGTCACAAATACGCTTTACAGAGAGAAATAAGAAAAAGTGGACAGAAGCCAGGCCTGAATCATCTCCCACTCGAAGCCTGGAGGGCCACTCTATCTGCTGGTGTTTGATGCGTTTTTGGCAAGAAGTGCTTAATTCAAGTCAGTCATCAGCTGAAGAGTCGGCACAGCCTGTTTCCACGGCCTGAATTGGGTGCTGATTGCAAGGAAATCACAGAAACCAGCGGAGACTGCGGCCCTCCAGGACTGGAGTTAAACCTGCAGCCACTGCGGCCCTCCAGGACTGGAGTTAAACCTGCAGACACTGCGGCCCTCCAGGACTGGAGTTAAACCTGCAGCCACTGCGGCCCTCCAGGACTGGAGTTAAACCTGCAGCCACTGCGGCCCTCCAGGACTGGAGTTAAACCTGCAGACACTGCAGCCCTCCAGGACTGAAGTTAAACCTGCAGACACTGCAGCCCTCCAGGACTGGAGTTAAACCTGCAGGCACTGCGGCCCTCCAGGACTGGAGTTAAACCTGCAGGCACTGCGGCCCTCCAGGACTGGAGTTAAACCTGCAGCCACTGCGGCCCTCCAGGACTGGAGTTAAACCTGCAGACTCTGCGGCCCTCCAGGACTGGAGTTAAACCTGCAGACACTGCAGCCCTCCAGGACTGGAGTTAAACCTGCAGGCACTGCGGCCCTCCAGGACTGGAGTTAAACCTGCAGGCACTGCGGCCCTCCAGGACTGGAGTTAAACCTGCAGGCACTGCGGCCGTCCAGGACTGGACCCCTGCTCTAAACGCTGAAAGTATTTGAAAGGCTTGTCTAAGACACGCATGGGGGGGGTTAGGGTTAGGGTTAGGGTTGGGGGGGGTTAGGGTTAGGGTTAGGGTTTTGGGGGGGGGGGTGGTTAGGGTTAGAGTTAGGGTTACGGTTGGGGGGGGTTAGGGTTAGGGTTAGGGTTAGGGTTGGGGGGGGTTAGGGTTAGGGTTGGGGGGACGTTAGGGTTAGGGTTAGGGTTAGGGTGGGGGGGGTTAGGGTTAGGGTTAGGGTTGGGGGGGGTTAGGGTTAGGGTTAGGGTTGGGGGGGGTTAGAGTTAGGGTTGGGGGGGGGGTTAGGGTTAGGGTTAGGGTTGGGGGGGGTTAGGGTTAGGGTTAGAGTTAGGGTTGGGGGGGGGGGGGGTTAGGGTTAGAGTTAGGGTTGGGGGGGGGGGGGGTTAGGGTTAGGGTTGGGGTTGGGGGGGGGGGGTCTGAATGAGCAGCTGTGTGAGGACATGAAGACTCTGTGGCAGCTTTAGCGCTCTGAGGAGCGTGTAGCCAGCGCTCCAGAGCTGCATCTCCCTGTGAAGCAGACCCCTGTGCTAATTCACTCTGAATACCTTCAGCACTTTCGGCATTGGAATTCCGGCAGCAGATTAATGGGCAATGTTTTAAGGGCTTGCCAGTTTCCGCCCATATCCAGAGCAATACTGGGATGACTGTGTGTGAACTGACTGGTGTAGTCAAGAGAAAATAGCTGAGTGGGGAAATTTGAGGGGGAAAAAACTGTACACTGTTTATTATACACCTTCCAGATACAGGCTGTCCTCTTCACACTGTACCCTATCCCCCCCCCCCCCCCCCACACCCACTGTGCTACCCCCACTCTGTGCCCCCCCACGCACACACACACTGTGCTCCTCCCGTGCCCCCCCCCCCCCCACTGTGCCCTCCCCACACTGTGACCCCCCCACCCCCTCCCCACACTGTGGCCCCTTCCCATACTGTGCCCCCCCACTCACACCGTGCCCCCCCCCTCCCCAGGGCTCCCTGACCTGATTGTCCCGCTGAAGAGGATGGGGTCCTGCAGGATGATGGAGAATCGGGACCGCAGGGTCTGCAGGGGCAGCTTGGCGATGTCGATGCCGTCGATGACGATCCGCCCTGCCGAGGGAGAGAGAGAGAGAGAGAGGCGCCGAGCCGCGGTCGAGCGCGGAGGACCCCGCCATTAATCTCCAAAAACTCAGACACACTTCCTCTACCCTGGCCTTCTAAGACTGAGCGTGCGACTCCCGGACACAGGAGAGAGGTGTAGCACTTTAAAAATGCGTAATACGGAAAGTTAAAAAACAAAATGATGTACCTCGGTCAAATACGTATTTGTTTTGGATTCAAATACTTTTCTGTGCTCTGTTGATCTTGCCTGGCGCAATTGTGCCTGCCAATATGACCAGAAGGCGGGGTCTGCACTTTTTGAGAGTATTTCATTGGTTCCAATACACCAGACAAGATCAGTAAAGTGTAGAAAAATATTTGAATCCAAAACAAATACGTATTTGACTCAGGTCTGGTGCTGATTAGGTATTGACTGAAAGATTGAATGTTTTGCTTCTGTCTTCTGTAAAGATGGTGTATTGTAAATCAGAATAAAGATCCCTCTCTCTGCCCCGCGTGTTCTCCAGACCTGGGCGGGACACTGGGAGAGCTCAGCACTCACCCTCAAACGTGTCCACCATGCGGAAGAAGGCCAGGGAGAAGGAGGACTTCCCACTTCCTGTTCGACCACATATTCCCACCTGCGGACAGAAGAGACGCTCCTTACAGGGAAAGCCCCTCTTTTATTTATAATATTTAATGCATTTTATTTAAAATATTTAATATGTTTTATTTTTAATATTGAATTTGTTTTACTTTATTTTAAATTATGTATGAAGAAACATGCATGTAATATTTTTTTAAAAGACGGTGGTGGGGGGTGGGGGCAATGCTGTGGGATTGGACACTGTTAGAAAAAAAAGGTAATGGAAAGGGGGTTTATGCAGTGGGTATCTAACACATCTCTCATAATGTTCAGTAATTTGTGCGTATTTGTATGGAATGTACGCAGAAGTGAAGTTAGTGGGGGGGTGCTGTATGTGTGGTGGGGGCCGTGGGGAGCCCCTGAGAACCCAAACAGACACTAACTTAGGCCTCAGTAATGAAGAACGTTGTTTAGTAAGGTTTGTTAATCTGTGCGTATGTGTATGGAATGTATGTGTACTGCAGGTCCTGCAGTGAGGGGGAGTGGCCTGCCGGGTGCCCCGCCCACCTTCTGGCCCGGGCTGATGTGGGCGTGGACGTGCTTGAGCACGGGCTTGAGGGTGCTGTCGTAGCGCACGCTCAGGTTCTGGATCTGAATCTCCCCCTGGTGCGGCCAGCTGTCGGGGACCTGGGTCGCAGCTACACCCCCCCAAAATACCCCCCCCACCCCAGCACACAGAGCAGAGAGGAAGAGAAGAAGAGAGGAGGTGAGTTTCACAACCACACACACACACACACACACACACACACACACACACAAAACCACGCACACGCACACACACACACACAACCACAAACGCACACACACACACACACACACACACACACACACGCACGCACACACACACAAAACCACACACATGCACGCACATGTACACAAAACCACACACACGCACGCACATGTACACAAAACCACACACACACACACACACAAAACCACACACACGCACGCACATGTACACAGTGCGGATGGGTGTGGCTTTGGTGTAGAGGGGTGTGGCCCTAAGGGAGATAGGAGTAACTTTGGGGGAAAGGGGAGTGGGTTTGCTAGAGAGGGGTGTGGCCCTGGAGGAGATGGGAGTAACTTTGGAGAAGGGGGCGTGACTCTGGTAGATGGGGATGTGGCTCAGGGGGAGGGCGTGGCTCTGGGGGAGAGGGGCATGGCTCTGGGGGAGAGGGGCGTGGCTCTAGGGGAGTGGGGCGTGGCTCTAGGGGAGAGGGGCATGGCTCTGGGGGAGAGGGGTGTGGCCCTAGTGGAGATAGGAGTAACTTTGGGGGAAAGGGGAGTGGGTTTGCTAGAGAGGGGTGTGGCCCTGGGGGAGATGGGAGTAACTTTGGAGAAGGGGGCGTGACTCTGGTAGATGGGGGTGTGGCTCAGGGGGAGAGGGGCGTGGCTCTGGTAAATGGGGGTGTGGCTCAGGGGACAGGGCGTGGCTCTGGTGGAGGTGCGTGACTCTGGGGGAGGGGCATGGCTCTCTGGCAGAGGGGCATGGCCCTGGTGTAGATAGGTGTGACTTTGTGGGAAAGTGAGGGGGAGGGGGGCGTGGCTCTGGGGGAGAGGAGCGTGGCATTGGGGGAGAGGGGCGTGGCTCTCTGGCAGAGGGGCGTGGCTCTGGGGGAGAGGGGCGTGGCTCTCTGGGGGAGAGGGGCGTGGCTCTGGGGGAGAGGGGCGTGGCTCTGGGGGAGAGGAGGGTGGCTCTGGGGGAGAGGGGCGTGGCATTGGGGGAGAGGGGCGTGGCTCTCTGGCAGAGGGGCGTGGCTCTGGAGGAGAGGGGCGTGGCTCTCTGGCAGAGGGGCGTGGCTCTGGGGGAGAGGGGCGTGGCTCTCTGGCAGAGGGGCGTGGCTCTGGAGGCAGCTGACTCACTCAGTAGACCCTCGTAGTTCTCCGGCTCCGTCTGCAGCAGGCTGCTGATCCTCTTCACTGAGCCCAGCTGCACCTCCATGTCCGCCAGGTTACGCACCATCCAGTTCAGGTAGTTAGACACCTGGGGAGGGACAGGAGTGAGCTGAGTGTCACTCGGGGGGGGGGGGGGGCTGTCCTGATAGGACCTTTCACAGCCTGGAGCAACAGAGGGTTACCCCAAGGGCACTCAAATCTGGCCCACGAGGGCAGCAGTGCTGCTGCGTTTCTTTTGTACCTCACAGTTAAGTGACCGATTAATGGCCCTAATTGGCCTGAGCTTTAACTCGCCTGGTGTCCCCAGATTTAAATCAGTCCTGATTGGAGGGGAAGAATAAGAAGCAGCAGCACTACTGGCCTCGAGGGCCAGATTTGAGTCTCCCCGATTTAGCGGTCGTACACCTTTCTACCCCTTAGCGACCGCGTATGGCTTCTACCCCTTAGCGACCGCGTATGGCTTCTACCCCTTAGCGACTAGCGTATGGTTTCTACCCCTTAGCGACTAGTGTATGGTTTCTACCCCTTAGCGACCGCGTATGGCTTCTACCCCTTAGCGACCGCGTATGGCTTCTACCCCTTAGCGACCGCGTATGGCTTCTACCCCTTAGCAACCGCGTATGGCTTCTACCCCTTAGCGACCGCGTATGGCTTCTACCCCTTAGCGACCGCGTATGGCTTCTACCCCTTAGCAACCGCATATGGCTTCTACCCCTTAGCAACCGCATATGGTTTCTACCCCTTAGCAACCGCATATGGCTTCTACCCCTTAGCAACCGCATATGGTTTCTACCCCTTAGCAACCGTGTATGGCTTCTACCCCTTAGCGACTAGTGTGTGGTTTCTACCCCTTAGCGACTAGCGTATGGTTTCTACCCCTTAGCGACCGCTTATGGCTTCTACCCCTTAGCAACCGCATATGGCTTCTACCCCTTAGCGACTAGCGTATGGTTTCTACCCCTTAGCGACTAGCATATGGTTTCTACCCCTTAGCGACCGCATATGGCTTCTACCCCTTAGCAACCGCATATGGTTACTACCCCTTAGCAACCGTGTATGGCTTCTACCCCTTAGCGACTAGCGTATGGCTTCTACCCCTTAGCGACTAGCGTATGGTTTCTACCCCTTAGCGACTAGCGTATGGTTTCTACCCCTTAGCGACTAGCGTATGGTTTCTACCCCTTAGCGACTAGCGTATGGTTTCTACCCCTTAGCGACTAGCGTATGGTTTCTACCCCTTAGCGACTAGCGTATGGTTTCTACCCCTTAGCGACTAGCGTATGGTTTCTACCCCTTAGCGGCTAGCGTATGGTTTCTACCCCTTAGCGACTAGCGTATGGCTTCTACCCCTTAAGGATTGCCTATGGCTCCTTTCCAGACATGTCTGTCAGCAGCAGTTATGTAAACAAATAAACAAGTCAGCTGTATTTTAGGTGCCGAGTTTCCTGTATCTATTTCATGCTTATCCAGGCTGTATAAATAGCACGGATGTCTTTCATCGGCTGTGGTAAATAAAGCTTTCTGGGCAGACCACCACAGCTCTAATGAATCCGGCATGCATCTGTCACTGAGACGCTTCAGCTCTTACTGCAGTGAATGGCTCTTACTGAGCGAGTATCTCTCAGCACAAGTAAACAGGCTTGTCCCTCAGCGTGTACAAATACTGAACATTCAATGGAAAGACAGTAATATTCCAACATAGGCGGGTTCTGCGGTGGTGTATGGCGCATATTCCTGGCATGGTTTGGGTCCACTTACGCACTTAAAAGGCAAGGCCAGTGTTATTTAATGCCAGTCAGTGATCGTCCTCACTGCATGTTAAATCACTTATTTCAGGTGGCAATGAACAAGATAAGATGCCAAACTTTTTCATTATGGTTTGAGGAACATAGTAGCTCTTACAGAGAGTGAGCAGCTCTTACACTGAGTGAACAACTCTTACACAGAGTGAGCAGCTCTTACACAGAGTGAGTATCTCTTACACAGAGTGAGTAGCTCTTACACAGAGTGAGCAGCTCTTACACAGAGTGAGCAGCTCTTAAAGTGAGTAGCTCTTACACAGAGTGAGCAGCTCTTACACAGTGAGCATCTCTTACACACAGTGAGTAGCTCTTACACAGAGTGAGTAGCTCTTACACAGAGTGAGTAGCTCTTAGAGTGAGTAGCTCTTACACAGAGTGAGCAGCTCTTACACAGAGTGAGCAGCTCTTAAAGTGAGTAGCTCTTACACAGAGTGAGCAGCTCTTACACAGTGAGCATCTCTTACACACAGTGAGTAGCTCTTACACAGAGTGAGCAGCTCTTACACTGAGTGAGCAGCTCTTACTCTGAGTGAGCAGCTCTATACTGAGTGGGTGCACAGAGCGAGTATCTCTTTGAGCCGGTAGCTCTTACCATGAGGGCGTATGTTAAGCCCAGCCCCACCAGGCCAGTGGAAAGGTGGCTGTACAGGGAGTTGGTGATGGAGGCCACTGCCGCAACCAGGACCACACAGGCGCCGATGTACTCCTGTGAAAAGAGCATCTGTATCATCAGCCTCGCTGATCTGGGAACAGTGTCCGCACACAGCATCTCTCATCTGAGAAGAGTTAATAATCTCACTGTTCCGGAAACTAAACTAAACTGGAACTAAACTGCTCCAGGTACAGCATCTATGTACACTAAATGTATATAGAACTGGCAGTGTTATGTTCATCCTACGTACTTCTCTAAAGATGTCTGTAACTTGTAATTCTACCGAGTCCAACAGAGGGTGCAGTATCTCATTTGAACATTTTCAAAATGCAAAATAAATAAATAATAGAATAAAATGCATAATATGATGTAACCTGACCAGGCAGAGTTTATTACGCAAGAATCGGGTCTGCCGCATTGAGTTACTGTTCAACCGCGGTGAATGTTGATTCCGCCACTAACGTCCATAAACAAACGGACAAACGTGTGACTCTCGAGGCGCTGAAACGTGGCACTGCCGGTTTAACTCCTCCAGTCCTGGAGGGCCGCAGTGGCTGCAGGTTTAACTCCAGTCCTGGTGGGCCGCAGTGGCTGCAGGTTTAACTCCAGTCCTGGAGGGCCGCAGTGGCTGCAGGTTTAACTCCAGTCCTGGAGGGCTGCAGTGTCTGCGGGTTTAACTCCAGTCCTGGAGGGCCGCAGTGGCTGCAGGTTTAACTCCAGTCCTGGAGGGCCGCAGTGGCTGCAGGTTTAACTCCAGTCCTGGAGGGCCGCAGTCTCTGCTGGTTTCTGTGACTTCAATCAGCAGCCAATTTAGGCCTTGGAAACACGCTGTGCAGACTCTTCAAACAATCAGTCACTTAAATTAAGCACTCTAGTGCAGGAACACATCAGAGACCAGCACAGCGGCCCTCCAGGATTTGAGTTTGACATAAAATATGAACCCACACTCTAGCAGGTCTTTTATTACATTTTTTTTTTTACTGGCCAAAATGTACACTGCAATCTTATAAAACTAGAGTGGTATTTATGAATATTAGTGAAAATAGACATCTGCAGGAATTTACAGGGGAAGTTACAGGTGTCTTTGACCCTTGTGTGTTCTCCTGTAGCTTACCCTGTAAATTCCTGCAGACGTCTATTTTCACAAATATTCATAAATAGAGGCTGTTGGGGTACAGCTGAAGGCGGGGCTCTTACCATGCAGACCTCCAGCCAGCGGGGGTGGGTGAGGGTGGGTGGGTGGGGGGGGGGGGGGAGGGTGGCAGTATGAGGGGGGGGGGTCACACTGAGGGGGGGGCTCTTACCATGCGGACCTCCAGCCAGCGGGGGTGGGGGTGGGAGGGTGGAGGGTGGGGGGGGGGGGGGGGTCACACTGAGGGGGGGGCTCTTACCATGCGAACCTCCAGCCAGCGGGGTGGGAGGGTGGAGGGTGGAGGGTGGGGGGTGGGGGGGGGGGGGTGGCAGTGGCAGTATGGGGGGAGGGGTCACACTGAGGGGGGGGCTCTTACCATGCGAACCTCCAGCCATCGGTTGGCGGCGGTCAGGAACAGAGAGGAGATGTTGTTGGCGTCGGTGTACTCCAGGAGCTTCTGCCGAAACCTGGCCTCGTACCTGCAGGGGGGGCGGGAATCTACGGGTCATGTGACCTGGACAGGCGCGTGACATCAGCAGAACACCTGGCTCAAATACCGTAACTGAAATACTTCATCTCTTTGGACGGCGATGTTCCTGCAGATCGCTCTTAACTTTTTACCAGGAGCTACGTACATTTTCACATCCCAAGACATATGCTTTCATTTGATTTTACGATCTGGCTGGTGATGTTTTATTGAAAGCTCGCAGGGATCTGCACGACTGTTTTTGACATTCTGCCAGCATCCGGGGAGAGACATTATACCCCTCGCTGTTCTCTGTTTTGAAAATGTGCAGTCATGCAGGCATACACAATGCACCGGGCTCTGCCTGCTGATGTGTAAAATAGTTTTTTATTGTGATGAGCAGAATCTGTGTGTGTGTGAAAGTGTGTGCATGTGAAAGTGTTGTGTGAGTGTGTAGTGAGTGAGTGTGTGAGTGTGTGTGAGTGTATGTATGTGTGTGTGTGAGTGTGTGTGTGTGTGTGTACGTGAACGTGAGTGCGTGTGAGTGTGTGTGTGTGTGTGTGCGTGTGTGTGTGCATGTGCGTGTGAGTGTGAGTGTGTATACGTGTGTGAGTGTGTGTGTTTGTGTGTGCGTACATGCGTGTGTATGCGCGCGCGCGCGTGTGTGTGTGTGTGAATGACCTGAAGGCGCGGATGGTGGTCAGGCCCTCCACAGTCTCAGAGAAGTGAGAGAGCAGGGGGAGCTGGGTGCTGTCGTCCAGCTGCTGCAGGTCCCTGTGTGGGAGGGGGGGGGGCAGTGTCACTATCTACAGTCATGTGACCTTTCAGCACTGTCTTACACACGCACACACACACTCTCACATACACACTCACACTCACACACACAGACACACACTCTCTCACACACACACACACACACTCACACACACACACACACACACACACTCTCTCACACACACACTCACACTCACACACACACACTCACACACACACTCTCTCTCACACACACACACACACACACTCACACACACACACACACACACACACACGCACACACACACACACACACTCACACACACACACACACACACACCTGGAGGCCACTCTGAAGTACTTCTGGATGAAGTAGCAGACGATGGTGAGGGGCAGCAGGGTGATGAGGAAGACGGGGGTGACGTAGGAGATCACCCCCAGGGCGGAGACGCAGAGCAGGGTGGAGCGGCTCAGGCACTCCAGGGTGGCCGGGATGTGCTGGAACCACAAAAACCACGTCACCATGGTTACCACGCGACCACGGCCGGCTCCCTGGGTTCCTGCCGCTCTGCCGTGGGTGGCAGTGCGGTATAGCGAATAAGGGGCTGGTCTTGTAACCTAGAGGTCACAGGTTCTATTCCCAGGTAGGACACTGCCGTTGTACCCTCGAGCAAGGTACCTAACCGAAATTGCTTCAGTATATATCCAGCTGTATACATGGATGCATGTATGTAAATTTGTAAGGTTGTGTAAGTCGCTCTGGATAAGAGCGTCTGCTAAATGCCTGTAATGTAATGTAATGTCCTTTGTGGTCCTTAACTACGGGGGGGTTCTGGTTGCTATCCAGAGTTCCCGGTGCTGTACGACAGTGCAGAACACGCATCGCCACAGTACTGTCTCTGACCATGGCCCCATTCATATTTAGAAGATGCATCTAATTGGTGTGTTTTGGCTTCAGGGAAGGGAGTTGTGTGTAAGAGCATCTTTAGATCTGTGATCTCTGAAAGTTTGCAGTCCCTGAGACAGTGCTGTGAGTTTGTGTCATTGGACAATGGGTACGAATTAAGCATTGTAATTTTTAATGATATTATAACGCAGTGCATATCTTTATGGGCAGTGTATGGAGCTGTATGTGAGGTTCACCTTTGTAAGCTGCTTTGGCTAAAAGCATTTGCTAAAAGCATTAGTAAATTATAATTGTATTGTTTAGTTCTTTTGCACCACAAATTACCCAGCCACTTGCAAAAATGTGAATCTAAAATGTATGCTAAATTAATCACCCTGGTATATATATTAATGGAATATATTTAAAAATATTATTATACTAATGTGAAAATAAATAATTATATATTCCCAGAGTAGGCCATATCATGCTAGCTGCTAGATCTTGCAGCTGCTAGCTGCATCTGCTCATTCTTCAAGACTTGTATTATGAGATTTATATAGCGCCTTACATAGCGCCTTATATAGCGCACCGCTGCAGCGGCACAGCTCCCTGCTCACTCCTCCCTGTCGGCCTGCGGTCAGCGTACCTGGTCCACCGTGTTGGTGTCCGATGAGAACCTGTTCAGGATGTTTCCCAGCGGGGTCGTCTCGAACAGCCTGCATGGGAGGAGAGCGGGAGGGATGAAGGGCCGTTTCCATGGCAATGCTTTTTAACCCCCCCCCCCCCCTTGATTATTGCACACGGAGTAGTTTAAAAGTGGAATGCCAGGGTGAGTGATCGGGGGCCAGGGGCTCCAGAGGCCCGGTGGTGACGCTGTGGCGGGGCGATGACGTGTTTTTGGGGTCCACATGAGGCGCGTCCCGTGGCTCGTCCTGCTGGGGTAAAGGCCCTGTCTGCCCCATTACCCCCCAGAACAGATGGAGTCGGGGAGCAGGAGACCAGAACTAAGCTAGAACCCTCCTCAGTGTGTAAACACACTGAACACCACAATCGCATGCGCACACATGTACACACACATACACACAATCGCACGCACACACATGTACACACACACACACACACACTTTCATACACACTCTCTCACACAATAATGTACACGCATCATACAAACAACACACACACATACACACACACTTGCATAATAATACACAGACATCATACACACAATCACACACAAACAAACATATGCATGCAATCACGTGCCCGCAAACACTCTCTCTCTCATATAATAATACACACATCTCATATACACACACAGTGACACACACACACACACACACACACATTTCCATTGGAAAGGCGCTGGGAATTTACTGCTTTTATCCGTGTGCAAACACTCGCTCGGACAGGCTTTTTCAAATGGCTTTTTGTTGGTCTGATCTGAGCAAACCCCACGTGTTTCAGTCAGTAAGGATATAATTAATCTTTCCCACGCAACAGCAGGTGCTTTTTCTTTCAAGTAGGAGCAGAGGGGCATGTTTTGTGTGAGTCACATTGGTTTAATTTAGCCTTGTTTCACAACAATTATTTGTCATTTTCCTGAACTTTAGACTTACCGTGCGCCAATAAATTATAGAGCTTTAATACATTCCACTTTCATTTTGTTTTGCATTCAGAGGTAATTTCCACTAGCTGTTTTTCATAAAAATCTGGATGAACATTCTTTGCATGCACACACAGACACACACACAGTCACGCACACACACTCACACACTCCCACGTAAGCACACACACACGTGCACCCTCTCTCTCACACACACACACAGACACACACACACACTCTCTCTCTCTCACACACAGACACACACACCCACTCTCTCTCTCTCACACACACACACACATGCACTCTCTCATTCTCACTCACACACATGCTCCCCCCCTCTCTCTCTCTCTCACCGCCCCCCCCAACACGCCCGCCCCCTCCCTCACCTCATGGGCGCCAGTATGATCCTGTTGAGCAGGGCGTGGTGCAGCTCCTTGGCGACCCGCAGGCCTGTGCACTCCACGGCCACACAGGTGACCAGACACAGCACGATGCCCAGGCAGCACAGCACACTGAACACCAGCAGGTAGGAGGAGTGGCTGAACCCGCAGCTCTGGGGGGGGGGGGGGGGGGAGGGGGGAGAGGGGGGCAAGGGGGGGGGAGACAATAATACACTTTATATTTTATTTACATTTCATTAACTGCACATATGCTAGAGCTTGTATTTTTTTCATACACAAACACACACACACAAACACGCACATATATATATATATATATATATATATATATACACATACATGCATACAGACGAGTGACAAATTAAAGGATTAAATGAGGGTATATATATATATATATATATGAAATACTATACTCCTTTGTGTACTGAGAAATAATTCCTGCTTTGTTTGGCCTCTTTGCTTGGTTACTAGACATAATGTGGTCATTAGTCATATGTTCTTCAATTCCAGTTCATGTCATATTTACCAGACAGACACATAGAGAGATGGAGAATCATACAGACTGACCAACAGACTGATGACAGACTGACAGACAGAGAGGGAGACAGGGATGACAGAAATATGCCGCTGTTTGGTGGGAGGGTGGGGGCGGGGGGGGGGGGGGGGGGGGGGTTACGAGGGGTGGCAGTTGGTCTGAACGTGTCCTCAGACAGCCCGCCTAACGTCTAAGAGAATCCTGATTACAGGAGGTGGGTCGACCCGGCCGTCCATCAAGTTCCCCAGCCAATCACAGAACGGGTACTCCCTTCTCCATGACCGGCCTCATTTGGCCACGCCTGCACCTGTGGCCCAAACCTCCGCCGTGCCTCTGTCAGTATGGGAGCAGACTGCTTTAACCATGGGGGTGGAATAATGCATGGGAAACTTGGAGGTTCTAGGTTCAAATCCCAGGTGGGACACCGGCATTCTAATGCTGAGAAAGGCACTTAAAGGCACTTGATCTCAGTTAAATATCCCGCTTAATAAATCGGCTGGATGTAAGTAAGCATGTAAGCTATGAAAATCAACTCTGGAAAAGTGTACATCAAAAATGATTATTGGGAAAATAGTAGTAATTAATAATATCAATTAATTTTATATAATTTCAGGAAAATGGGTAAAAAAAACTCATCATGTTTAAATCAAGCTGGCAAATGATACAGCTACAGATGCAGGTTAAAATGCGTATTAAAAGCCCCTAATTAAGTTGTAGTTTTGCACCAACAGGACATAAGCAAGCTGAGACTGACGGACTCCTTCGGTCCTTAGCTAAATCTCCACAGCCCTAATAAGCACTGGGTCGCGGGCAGTGAGGTGAGATGGACACGAGGCAGGACGAGTGTGGCGGACGGAAAGAGAACAGTGCATCCGAGAGCCTAAATTAGGCCCGAAATAGAAACCGCAAGCAGCTCAACGAGCAGTAAATAATTCATGGGAATTCTATTAATAGAGTATCGCCATAACCTATACGGATGACAGTCAAAGCATATCAGCAGACAGAAAGATGAACACACACAGATGAGACAAAGCACAAAGAAAAACACACACACACACACGTACACTTACGCACACACACAAACTCATGCACGCACATACTCATACATTCTCTCTCACACAAACACACAGGCACTCACACACACACACACACACACACACACAATATGCAATAATGGGTTTTGCCAAGTGGTGAGTTGCCAGATCTTTAGGGATGCCGCCCATCTGATAACTTACTGGACCATGCGGTGGAAATGGGCTGTCTGTGGGACAGTTATCACGTGCTGGAGGAACCAGCAGAGATTCTGGAGTGGCTAATGTGTCCCACAGTGAGAGACAGAATGTCGAACAACGGGGGTGGGGGGGCTTCAGAAGCCCTCTGTGTTTTCGGCAGAAGGGGGATCACCAAACGTGTGACTCCAATGCTCAACTGGCATAGAAACTGCAGTCCTCTGTATCCCGGGCAGGGCACTGGCACATTCTATCCGATGCCACAAATCGTGCTGTTGCCGCGGACGCACCCTCTGTGATGTCACAAAGCGTGCGGTCGCCGTGGACGACAGAGCCAGAAGTGTCCCGTGGCCCAGGGCCGGAGACACACACTGGGGGCTATTAATAAGAGCCATGCTGCTCAGGCGTTTACAGCGGTGATAAGCCCAGCACAGGGGCCCCGCCACCCTGTGAAAGGGCCCAGCACAGGGGCCCCGCCACCCTGTGAACGGGCCCCTGCCCCGGCCGTTAAAAACCCGCCCTGCAGGCTGTTACTGCCCCTCCAAATGAAATGTGACCCCTGAAACAACGACTCCCTGCTGCTGGGAATATAATGTGAGAAATTCCCTTTCACAGCCAGCTGTTTGTTTTACTGGGCACAGGTCTGTGTTGGAGACGTACAGTCGGATCTGGGATAAACACGTTTTAACATTCTGAAGATTCTGAAATTGTTTTTTTTTGTTTTGTTTGTTTTTTTGATGCAGGTGAAATTTTAAAATGGTCCCACATATCCCCGGGAATATTCAGTGAGATAAGTTACTAACCAACGATGTACAATTGTATAACGGATGAGTTTTGCGCTGAATGTTGCTGCTGGTTTCTTTTAAAATTGTAAGAAGTCTGGAGGAATTTTACTGCCGACTGACGGATTAAAATGTTTCAAATAATTATTTGATCCAGGTCGGGGTGCAGTACATCTCTACACTGGTTTTGACTTTGTCAAGGGAGAGCAAACCGTGACCTCTGACCCCCGTGACATGTCTTTGAGTGACAAGCTGGTAAAAGGGGCGGGGTTATTGGCCGGGTACAGCATCCTTCTGTGATGATTCCGTTAGGAATGTACAGGAACATTCAGTCTGAATTCAGTGAAGAGAATAACAAGACTAACAAATTATCCATCAAATGACCGATCCTTCCAATCAGACTTTAGCATTTGTTTGTTCATATCAAATATTCCTTTCCTCGGTTCAAGGCTGGCAATCTCCATTCAGTAGACCTGTGAATGCTGCAGCAGTTGGGTCTGAGTACCTTACATTTATCAGAGAAATCACAGGCAGCTGTATGGTTAAAAAAAACTGCACCACTCGAAACAGGAATAATCCGAAATGCGGCAATTTGTTAGAATTTGCACGTTAACTAGAAAGCTCGCTGGACGGACACGTGAAATTACATGTTTTCTTGCTCTCTGTCTGCCTCTTTAGATTTGAGTGGCAACCCCATTAGCCACAAACAGAGAGGAGTGGAAACCTTCTGAAGGGGAAACACATCATGCCTGGACTGCAGAGGTAAGCAGAGGTGACAGGCAAGCAGAGGAAAGCAGAGGTGACAGGCAAGCACAGGGCCGTCTGCCAGAGAGCTCCAAACATTCTGTTAGAAACTGTCCTTTAATGCTTTGAAGAGTCGATTTATTTGGAATGTTTAAAAAAAAAAAATTCCAAGTCATTTTTCTCTGTTTCTGTCAACGGCCAGCAGTGATTGTTACATCAGCATTAGAATGTTCAGCTGTTGTGATCTTACACCTTTGGGTTAAAAGAATAAAACTATTAATTAAGCAGGCAGTTCTGAGATTATAATCTAAACTGCAGGACAAATATTTGTTTTAATTTGGTATGTTCAATTAATTTAGTTTTTCTGTGTGCCTCACCTATTCTGTCCAGAAAATATATTACGATGTGAACAGGCCATTCAGCTCCTCTACAGCCTGCAGGCTGCAGGGCTTCCAGCACTGCATCAAGCCTGGAAGTTGAGGTCATGAAACTTATTTCCATTGTGCTCCTGGTTGTAGGCAGCTATGAGCGTCCACTTGGGTGGGACACCCTTTGATCTGTACAAGTACCCGCCCCCCCCCACCCCACCCCCCCCCCCCCGCCCCTCCACCCGCGCCTCACCTGGCCCAGCGTGCAGTTGCGTCCGGCGGCGTCCATCTTGGTGGCGATGACGCGGGAGGTCCAGTGGGCCAGCCAGTAGTCGATGGCCACCATGAGCGTGTGCTTGAGGAGCTGGGAGAGGATGAGGAGGGGCAGGAGGAGCAGCCCCGCCAGGCTCAGGTACCTCCCGCAGGAGCGCCAGGGGATGGTGGCGCGCTGCCGCAGCACCTGGGACAGGTTGTCCTCCTCGTCGCTCTCCGACACCTCCTCTGAGACGGGACAGAGCTGTCAGATGGGGCGGGGGGGGACCGGGCTGCTCCCCCCCCCCCTCCCCCAAAACACAATCAACTCAAAGCAGCCTGAGGGAATCGAGGACAGGGGGACAGAGATGGAGGAGAGGGGGCAGGGGGATGGGGGATGAGGGGACAGGGAGACAGTGGGACAGGGGGGCAAGGGGGCAGGGGAACAGGGGGATGGGACGGGGGTGAGTGGACAGAGAGACAGAGAGACAGAGAGACAGAGAGACAGAGAGACAGAGAGACAGTGGGATAGGGGGACAGGGGGATGGGGGATGAGGGGACAGGGAGACAGGGATGGAGGACGGGGGGAACAGGGGGATGGGGAACAGGGAACAGGGTAGGGAGGGAGAGAGGTGGGGCGGCAGCACAAATGTTTTAAAAAAAGGGCAGTGGACACTGAACTGAAGCACAGCAGCCTTATCGGTAGCGCATTTAGCCGAGACCGCAAGCGAGCGAGAGTGTGCCTTTTAGCCATTTAATTTATCTCCTTCTGCTTTATCTGAACAGATGCTTTCTTTGAGCCACCGGGGGGTTTGCTTTCGGTCATGAAAGCATTCCTGATGCTGATGTAATGACCTCATAGCCTGGAAAAGCTGTGCTTTGAAGTGCTGTGTGACTCAACTGTCTTTAAATGGCGGCTTTGATTGTAGATTGAATTAATCACTGAAATGATAAAAAAAAATCTGCCCTCAGGTTGTTTATGGTGGATACCAGCTGGGAACAGCTGGGGAAGTAGGCCTGAGCAGGCTGGAGATAAAGTCTGTATCTACGAGCTGGGCTAAACCAGCTGTAATGAAGGTTCTTAGAAAAACGATCATCTCAACACCTTGTGAAAGATGCGTAGAGAAATGGCTACCGCAGTTTAAAGAGAATGCTTTCAGAACTGTTCAATCGTCTGAGGGAAGATGTATATCTTGTGCTGGCCCTAGCCTTTCAGGGACACCTAAGCAGGAGGATTTGATTTGTGGGCTCCAACAACCCATCCCCCCCCCCCCCAAAAAAAAGCATATGCATACAGTAAATATACAGTATTTTAGAATAATTAGGGGGCCCCCTGGTGGTTGTGGGGGGTTATAAGCAACTGTTTATGTCGCTTATTGGATTGAGCCAGGTTCGAGCAGATCTCTTGATGGAACACTGATCTCCTGATTCAAAATGGCGGCTCTTTCCTTTAGCTTTAGTATGGTGGTGCTGTAGACTCTCCTTCCTCCCAGCAGCCTCAGTGTCAGCTTTTTTTGCTACACTACACGGCATTTTTCATGATTAATAATTTACCGCGAAAGCGTTCTCATCATCGTCTGCATGCAAATGCTTACTTTTAAAAAAACGAGCAATAAAATCTGGTGAATGTAATATTTATGATGCCCCGGGACTGTAATGCAGAATAATGAGAATATTAAAGACGGAGCTGGCAGGAGCCGGGACGCCTGGCCAGCGCTCCCAGCTCGGGCCGCTGAGCGTGCCGCCTGGCGCGGAGTTCTCTCCGGACGGCGCTCAGCCAGGGAGCCGTCCAACCCGTCCGGCCGCGGGGATCAGACGGCGCTCGTTTTTCATCGAACGCACCCTCCGCGCTCGGCCTTCTGGGTCGTTTAGCGTGTCTGGTGTGTGGGCCCGCCTTCGAACGGTAACTCTAGCGTCGCTCGTTTCTTATTCGTAGAGCGGCGGGGCGATGGGGCGCGTTACTTTACTTTACATTACATTAGAGGCATTTAGCAGACGCTCTTATCCAGAGCGACTTACACAACATTCTACACAGCATTTACATGGCATCCATTTTATACAGCTGGATATATACTGAAGCAATGCAGGTTAAGTACCTTGCTCAAGGGTACAACGGCAGTGTCCTACCCAGGAATCTAACCTGCGACCTTTAGGTTACAAGACCAGCTCTTTATCCATTGTACTACACTGCCGTTACAGGGCTGAAATGAGTGCCACAGAGTGTAGTATAACGGGTAAGGAACTGGTCTTGTAACCTAAAGGTTGTCAGTTTGAATCCTGGGTAGGACACGGCCGTTGCACCCTTCAGCAAGCTTAACCTGCATTGTTTAAGCATATATCCAGCTGTATGAATGGAAGCAGTGTAAAATGCTGTGTAAAAATGTTGTGCAAGTCACTCTGGATAAGAGTGTCTGCTAAATGGCAATGTAAAAAAAAAAAAAATGTTTTCTGAAGTGCCATGGTAACTGAGATAATCCCTCCATCTAAAGCACTGATCTTCTACTCTTGTCCTTGAGATCAATGGGGTCTCCCGATTTTCCTTGTTACGTGATTACATCACTGATCGTGTAAAGCAGCCGATTGCCTGGTTTCCTGGGATTATTGATTTTAAGGTGAGAGCAAGAACAGAAAGTGGGAGGGGCCTCAAGGGAAGAGTCTATGACCACAGGGTTTGTTTGGCCAATCGGGTGCATTTATTGGTGGAGGTTGGAAGGGAAAGGGCAGAAGGCTCGGGTCTACAGGGCTGTGTGTCGGTTCGTCTCTGGTGTGTGTGCAGCGAATGCAAATGCTCAAGAGGATGTGGGGGGTAGGGAAAGCAAATATAGAAAAAAAACATGTCAACACGCTTTCAAACAACTCCAAGGCTTTCCACCAACAAACTACATCTATGCACATACAGTATACATCTCATGCAGTAGCCCAGAGTGCATACATTATGTGCATGTGAGAGAGAGAGAGAGAGAGAGAGGTGGGGGGGAAGAGCTGGAGAGGCAGAAAGAGAAAGGGAGAGAGAAAGAGAGAAAGTAGAAGAGCAATGGAGAGTGAGAGGTGGAGAGAGAGACGGAGAGAGTCCAGAGTCAGAGAAAAAGAGGGAGGGAGCAAGAGAGAGAGGGAGAGCCAGAGCCAGAGCTAAAGCACTAGAGAGAGAGAGAGAGAGAGAAAGTGCCACTCAGAATGCAGCCTCAGGGTCATGCTGCTGAGAGCCCAGTGGGGGGCGGAGCCAGACGACAGGGAGGCGGAGCCACGGCGGCGCACAGCGATGGAGCGGGGAGGAGGAGCGGACGGCCGAGCGCACGCGTCACAGAAACAAACAGCCACTCGTAAAACCATGCGGTTCACCCACACCTGTATCAGCACTAAAAGCAACATCAGGTGCTGGAGGCATCCCACACGTCCACACAGGGGTGCCACCAAGATACAGAAAACAACACAACAGATAAAGAACACCTCCTCCGTACACCGCACCGGACAGCATCGTCAGAACACTCACAGTCAGGCAGTCCAGACACTGAGAGGACGCAGCGAATCCAGCGGTAAAATACGCCATTCTGAGACCGAAATGCAGGCGCTAGTGCATCCGCGTGCCGCGATCCCGCTCAGACAAAGCGGCCTAAACCGAACACGCTGTCTCTGAGACACTACTGACAGGAACAGCAACGTTAACAAATACACAAACATATGTGACATGGACAGAGACGGTTTGAGTGAAACCCAAAATGGGAGGAGCTATGTCGCTTTGATTTGTGGCTTTCAGTAGGCAGAAAGATTATTTTTGATTCGTTTAGAAAAGTTCTTGATTGACTGCTCACTGTAGCTCCTCCCATTCCCTGGGCTGATGGACACTTATGGCTGTGTCCAAATCAGCCTCCTATGCACTGTGTCCTCAAAACATGTACTGTCTGCTTAGCATCCTGCATACTGTGTAGTGCGTACATTTTAGTACACAATGGACAGTATACAAGAAATATCCTGCATACTTCTTTGCGACCGCGTTGTGGAAGTGACATAAGACCTTCTGCTGTTTTGGTCATGCATACGTTGTGGTTGGTGTTGAAGGAAAATGTCAGCGAAACTGTGCCTCCTTTTTAAAGCGAAGCTGTACGCCATATTTATGGTGCCAAAATGGTTGTTTACTTCCTGTAAAATATGGTCCCGAATATACTCAGCGGAACCCCTGGAAATAAGTATATCATCCTGGAATTTTAAGTACACTACATTTCGAGAAACTGTTCAGTATACTCATCCAGTGTACTCAACGGCAGTAGGCTAGTAAGCTGATTTGGACATGGCCTATGACTCCCCGGACAATTAGTGGGTGGAGCTAGCCTGTGATTCTGAGGGGTCAGGGGTCGGGATAACGGGGGTCGGCCGATGTGCACCTCTCACCTTCATCCTCTTCCTCAGTCTTCCCAGCCTCCCGGGAGTACATGGCCCGCCGGAGGTTCTTCCTCTCCAGCGCGGTCAGGTTCTCCTCCACGGTCTCCTGGAGCGGGAACCAACAGGGTCAACATTTCGGGGTGGAGCGTGCAGCTAAGAGCCCCCGTCAGGTACTTACCCCCCCCCCCCTTCCCCCAAGGCAGTCAGGTTCTCCACCAAGGTCTCCTGGAGCGGGAACCAACAGGGTCAACATTTCGGGGTGGAGCGTTCAGCTAAGAGCCCCCGTCAGGTACTTAAACCCCCCCCCCCCCCCACGTCCCCCCAGCACGGTCAAGTTCTCCACCAAGCTCTCCTGGAGTGGGAATCGAAAGGGTGAACAGACAGGGTGAACGTTTCGGGGTGGAGCGTGCAGGTAAGATCCCCCCCCCCCCCCCCCCCCCCCCCCCCCCCGCACCATCTCAAACTCCTGGTCCTAACCCCACCCCGTACTGTACGCCCCCCCCACCTTCTCAAACTCCTGGTCCTGCCTCCATCCCCCCCCCACACCTTCTCAAACTCCTGGTCCTGCCCCCGCCCCCCTCTGGACCGTACCCCATCCCCCCCACCTTCTCAAACTCCTGGTCCTGCCCCCCCCCTCTGGACCGTACCCCCCCCCCCCCCCCCACCTTCTCAAACTCCTGGTCCTGCCTCCATCCCCCCCCTACACCTTCTCAAACTCCTGGTCCTGCCCCCCCCCCCCCAGACCGTACCCCCTCCCGCACCTTCTCAAACTCCTGGTCCTGCCCCCCCCCCCTTCACACACCTTCTCAAACTCCTGGTCCTGCCCCCCCTGGACCATACCCCCCCCCTCCCCCACCTTCTCAAACTCCTGGTCCTGCCGGTGCATGAGGGTCTTCCACTGCTCAAACAGCTCGGGCTGCGTGTTCTGGATGTCCTTCAGCGTGCCCTCCGTCTGGATCGTCCCGTCCTTCATGGCGATGATCTAGAGGAACAGGACGTTTTGGGGTAGGGGGGTGGGGGGTGCGGTGGGGTAGGGTCAGCTCACTGGAAATGCTGTTCAGTCAGATTTCAGTTTAACATAGTTTTTAAAACATGTATTCATAAAAACACCCAGAAGGGGCTTGTAGCATGACTATAAATGTTCAGAAAGAGAACACGCTGTTCATTCCATTTGGAACATAAGAACAGAAGAATGCATAATGAGGAGAACAGGTCATTTCTAGGCTCCTGATTTACCAGGATGAGCAGGGTACCTCTTACAGGACACATGTAAAAACACCGTAATACAGTTTACACAGGGGAATGTTCCTCCCCCCTGTCCCAATCTCCCATCAGTTACGCAGCATGAGCCTGTCTGAGAGAGGAGGTGTCTGTGGGGTACAGGCCAGCTGGGCGAAATTAAAATAGGTGATGCTCCTGGGCAGCTCAGGACAGCAGTGCTGGATCTGTAATTTCAGCCTGCTCAGTAACAGGCTGGCACAGCATACATCAGAGGGGTGCAGGTGGGACGTCTTCCAGGTGTAACCCAAACGCCAAGGGGGTAACTCTAGCTGGGTGTATTATGTAACCCCAGACAATAGGATGGCACTCTCTACTCAGCATGGTGCCCATTCAGTCAGTACGGTACAGCCGAGAGGGGGCAGGGGAGCGGTACAGTCTGGAAGGGTACAGAGTTGGGGTACAGAGCTGGGGAACAGTGCGTGGTACAGTGTTGGGGTACAGTGTGGAGGTGTACAATGTTGGGGTACAGAGCTGGGGAACAGAGCGAGGTACAGTGTTGGGGTACAGTGTGGAGGTGTACAGTGTTGGGGTACAGTATGGAGTGGTACAGTGTTGGGGTACAGTGTGGAGGTGTAGAATGTTGGGGTACAGTGTCGTGGGGTACAGTGTGGAGGTGTACAGTGCTTGGGTAATGAGTTGGGGTACAGAGCTGGGGAACAGAGCGAGGTGCAGTGTTGGGGTTCAGTGTGGAGGTGTAGTGTTGGGGTACAGTGTTGGGGTACAGTATGGAGGGGTACAGTGCTTGGGTACTGAGCTGGGGTGCAGTGTGGAGGGGTACAATGTTGGGGTACAGTGTTGGGGTACAGTCTCTCACCCAGTCGGCGTGCAGGAGGTACTGTAGTTTGTGGGTGACCAGCACCACCGTCCTCTTCTCCTCCCTCAGCATCTTCAGGATCCCCTCCTGCATCAGGTGGTCACTCAGGTGGATGTCCAGCGCGGAGAAGGGGTCGTCCTGAACGGAGGGGGGGGGGGGGGGGGCAAGCTGGTGAATTAGGGTCCCAGGCTCAAAAATACCTGCTACTGTGTTTTTGGTGTGGGGTTTGTGAGGTAGAGGTGGAGTGTGGAATATGAGAAAGAGATGGAGAGAGGGAGGGTGTGAAAGAGAGAAATGGGACCTCGGATAGAGGGGGAGAGGAGGAGGAGTGAGTGAGTGAGTGAGTGTGTGAGGAAGAGAGACAGAGAGAGAAAGAGAGGGAGAAGGAAAGGTGGAGTAAAGCAGAGACAGGCAGTGAGGCTGAGGTGTTCTCTCACCAGGAACACCACGTTAGTGTGCTGGTACAGAGCTCTGGCCACACTGATCCGCTGCCTCTGGCCTCCAGACAGGATTATGCCCTGAGAGAGAGAGAGAGAGAGAAATGAACTGAACTGAAATGAACTGAGAGAGACAGAGAGGGAGGGGGAGGGGGAGGGGGAGGGGGAGGGGGAGAGAGAGACAGGAGAGGAGGTACATGTATCCAAACAGACACAGCTTGGTTCCCCGATGCCTGTATTGATTCTGGGTCTCTGTCTGTTTATAAATGAGGTTGTGGACAGACGCGCGCCATCTCTACCCAGAGAGCACCAGGATTTCCCTCCAGAGGCCGTTTGGTGAGTTAGACGATGAAGCCCGTAGCAGAGGGCTTGACCTCTGTTGCCTGTACAAAGATTCCCTGATAGCAGATAGCTCAGTATTAACTCAACACTACACACCCGATTCTACACTACGACTCAGTCCTAATAATACTGCACTATATTCTAACTCACTCTCAGTAATATCCCAGGTGCTGTGCGCTAAGTCTAAGTAATAACACAAAGCCACACACTTACTTTCTCCAGAATATCCCAATGCTATGCACTAATTCAATCAAAGTAATAACACAAAAACCACACACAAACTTTCTCCAGAATATCCCAAGGCTATGCACTAACACAATCAAAGTAATAACTCAAAGCTACACTCCAACTGAGTCCCAGTAATATCCAAAAATGACACTTTAACTAGGGCCTCAGTAATATGCTAACAGTGTATGCTAATATCCCAATGCTACACGCTAGCTCAGCCTCAGTAATGCTCCACTGTGTCAGCCTCCAGAATGACCCAATGCTACGCTTTTCCTGAAGTAATGGACAGATGTAGCAGCTGGAGCATGGCTTGTCATAGCTAATCCTCTGTCAGTCCTCCTGTTCTGTTCTGTTCTGTTCTGGTCTGCTGCTCTCTCTAGTACAATTGTACTGTAAAGCCGAAACACTTCCCACAATGTCGTGCTCCTTCAGAAAAAATATCTGCTCAAAAGCCAAAAACAGTCCAACCCAGTCAGTCATCCTGTCAGTCATGCATATCGACAGATACAGTGGATAGACCGATAGACAGATAGACAGGCAAATGAACAGATAGATGGACGCACAGATAGATAGATATAACAGACATACAGATAGAAAGATAGATAGGTAGATAGAATAGATGGACAGACAGACAGACAAACAGACCGACAGATATGATAGACAGAAGGATAGACAGATATGACACACAGACAGACTGACAGACAGACTGATGGACACTGATAGACAGACAGACTAACCCGTTCTCCTATCTCGGTTTGGTCTCCCTGTGGTAAGATGTCAATGTCGGGCTGCAGGGAACAGGCATCAATCACGGTCTTGTACCTGGAAAACACAAACCCCAGTCAAAGCACGGAACAGGAAAATAAGACCACTGCCTTTCTCTATCGTTTCTCACATCCCTCTATATGAGAAACTAGGTGATTTTAGGTTCACCATGTACTTAAGGTGTTTTGTAGCATACCGTATGGATGTAATGTACTTTAAAATATGCGGCAGTTTTTGGGGGACGATGAGGCACAGTCTGTAAGTCAAGTGACTTTCAAACCTGTAAGTGAATTCCCCATGTGGCCTGGGGTTCAGTTGTCAGCCACGGCACTTCCTGTACAGTGACCTATCTCTATCTGCTTTCCCTCTCTCTGAACAAAGGTAAAATGGACCATGTAAGGAGGGTGGACTGCCTGCTGTCTTTAAAAAAGTGTAGGGGTAATGTTATTTAATAATGTTCAATTAAATTAACAATGGTTGATACTGTCTTACTGTTGTCTAAGGATGACAAAGAGGAAACGGTGACATAGTAATTGTATTCATATTCATATTCATAAAGTCCTCTTTGAGACTTATTCTGGTTGCTATGGAAACGCACACAATAGTGCAAGCGCTGTTCCCAGGGCTGGCAAAGCAACCTTGAAGATGTGGCACTATTTTCTCACACAGAAAATGGCAGACTGCCACACAATTGGCCAGCATTACCCAGCGTCTCCCTACAGCACAACGCCACCTGGTTCCTGCCAGGCATCATCGTCCAAAAGGTATTAATGCTCAATATTACGCTGTACTTAACCGCTGAAACTTTAAAGGAATACTGGCGATTACAGGAAAGGTCAGCCAGAGGTCACGGTCGCCTTGGCAACGGGTCCACAACTCCCATGGACACCTGGGCACAGGACCCGCTGGGCACTGGCATCAGCAGGGCACCCACCTGCTTGCCACCACCCCCCCCTCCCCCCCGCTCAGCAAACAGCTGCCATTATGTAACGTCGCCATGGCGACGAACGCGGTACTTGTTTAATCCCTTTCTGGGACAGGGTCCATTAGGCAGAGAGGCGGAGGCAGCGGCAGTGTGCACAGATGCATTCTGGGAAGGCCATTTTGTAACTGGGAGCACGACAAAGTGTCCCGCCTCGGCTAATGTGTTAAAGCACACCAGGCAGCATATGGTGTTGTGCCTGCTGTGGTGTGGGTGTGTCTTTATGAACAAGGTGCGCCCAACAGCCATTAAAAACACAACCACAGCAGTCAAGAGCAAAACCAAAACAGACAGTAGGTGTGCTGCTAAAACACACAGACTCTGGTGCATTTGTATTGTACTATTTAGCAGTTTTTTCCCCCACAAATACTGTAAAAAATAATACATGTAAATGCAATGTACTGAGGATTACTACGCTGATAAAGAGATCAATGCTGATACAGACCACTGAGTTTACTGCGGTGAATAATTAAATAAGAACAGGTGCCCCTGGGGCCAGTTGATTACCTCTGCTTGTTTAAAGGCATCTCGAAGATAATGTTCTCCACCACGGTGGCGTTCAGGAGCCAGGGCTTCTGGGAAGCGTAGGCCACAGACCCCCTTTTCCTGTTGGGAGTCATTACAGCAACAGGCACCATCGTCAGTTAGGCGGGGCACGCTCTCGTGCTTCAGAAAATTACCTGAATCCTCTCGCCTGTACTCTCCTGCAGATTAACGAGGGTCTGATTAGCATAAGAACAACCCCTCCTCCATATTCCTGTTTGAATAATGGCTGAACTGAGAGTTCTATCATTAACGTCTGAAAGCAAATGAGTCTGCAAGCTTTGGCATCGTTGGTTTAATTTTTGCAGTCAACAAAACACGTTTGTACAAACACGATAATGTGTGTGCCTGGGCGTTGTTGTTATTATTATTATTAATTCTCTGTTAAGGTCAGTGATGTAGTGAGGAAATAAACAATAGAGTTGTCATTGTGACAGAGGAAGCAACATTCACAGAAAAGCAATCAATTAAGTGGCTGAACAGGAAATGAAAAATGCGTCTTTCGCCGCTCGGTTCAGGGCGACGTACCTGACGTCTCCGTCCCCTGCCGTGTCCTTATCCGTGGGGCTGTGAACACGCAAACACAAACACACGCGTGTCGTATGTCAGCGAACTCAAATCCTCAAATCCTGCAGGGCCGCAGTGTCTGCTGGTTTTCGATGGTGTTCCTGAACCGAAATGCTTAATTAAAGTCACTGATTGGCTAAAGAGTCCGAGCACCTTGTTTCCAAGGGCTAAGTTGGCTGTTGATTGACAGGAAATAACAAAAACCAGCAGAGACTGAGACCCCTGTTGTGTTTGGCACCCGTAGATCCCAGAATGCATATTTTAACTATTTATGTACAGTATCTACATATCTATTAACTCATTTAAATACTGGGTTCATTCACAGAAACATGTTTTACAGAAATTTACATAAAAAAATAAACATATGCACAGTGTGCACAAGAATCACTGTTCTCCTCATTTTAAAGACACATTCTTTATTTTTTTCTGCTCTTCCTCCTACAAAAGTGCCTTCTTTTGCTCTTACCGTGTAACCGATATACAGCTTATTGGGTCTAAGTGGTCTGCTGACAGGGAGGCACAGTCGAGCTCTGGGACTGAGTACTAACTGAGAGCACTGCTTACTTCCTGGAACCGGCCAAGAGGAAGTGCAAATCGGGTTCCGACAACTCTAGCGAGACACCGGGTACCGCCGGTTCTAGCTCGTTCCTGATTGGACAGCCGGCTCTCTGTGGCCCGAAGCTCGCAGGGATGACGCGACCTGCCTGCCCTCGGCTGTCAGACCAGAGATGAGTGAGGATGAGTTCCTGGATATTTTTGGGGGGGGATGTGGATGTTTGGGGGGGGGGGGGGGGGGCGGGTGTCATTGTTGGCATTTCACAAAAGGCTCTGTATTCGCAATGGCATGTCTGCCCTTGATAAGCCCCCCCCCCCACCCCACCCCCACCCCGCTCTGGTTCTCCTCCACAGCCAGATAAATTTAGCTCAGATCAGCTGAACCCACTGGTCCGTTGTCGTGTTCCAGTCAGGCTGAAAAACCTGCCCGGAGCAGCAAACTGGCCCCACCGCTGTAACAAACCCAGTCTTTACACTTTACACAGTCTTTGCACTATAAATCTTAGTTCAACTAGCGCTGAGCTCTGAGCATTTACTATGGGCCTACTACTCCAGCCTATGTCACATATGATGCTGTATCCACAAATCCACTTGCTGCTTAAAGTACTACATACTCCATCTCCTTCTCCTTGCGTGGACTATGGCACTTAATGCTAATGTACTGACTTCTGTTAATCGGTTTTGAAACTGATCATTTCGAGTCCTCTTTGCTCATTGTCCAAAACTTTGTTCGCTCTGGGTAAGAGTGACAAATCAGACAACGTGTGCAGCTGCAAGCTTGATCGCGAACGAGGTGGGGAGCTGTCGGGACAGCTTGGTCGGGACCACAAACCGGACCTGTACAAATAATTAGAAAAACCCAACATTCCTGTCAAATAAAAAATTTTTTTTTTAAAAACGGGCATCCCTAGGAAGAATGGGCGAATGAGAATAACATGCCGTTGCACCGAAACTGCAAGGGATTCTCAGCTCTCGCATTCGCTGTTGTGCACCCCTGTGACCCCTGTGACCCCTGAGGTACTGAAACAGCCTCGTTAATCTCACACACAGAGGTCACACTCAGGGACGGCACGAAGCGCTAACCCGGCTACTCTCCAGCAAAGCATAGATTTCCCATAAGGCCACTGACCGGCCCTCGCTGCTGACAGCACTATGGATGGGGATAGATTATCGGCTTCTGATCAAATACGCTTCTAGAGGAGCGTGGGATTCTGGGAAGGCCTTTTCTGTTGGTAGCTGTGTTAGAGAAAGTGCGGGAGAACAGCACAGGGGAGCTGATGCAGGATTGATTCTGTGTAGGAACAAAACGCTGCAAAATGGACGCTTCGGTATTTATTTAGAATATTATGTTTACCTTTCCTCTCCTTCTGAATCCTGGTTCGGTTTACTGTGGATGAAACAGAAGGAGACTCGAATGAGGTTATACAATGTTAAAATTACAAAAGCGGTTTTCATTTGATCAATTTTACTGCAATACATGTCTGACAGGTTATTGCCAACTCATGCTTTACCCTGGAATCCTTTTCATTGAAAAATAGGTCATTTAAATTTTCGAGGCAGAAGACAAAATTGGAACTGTGACTGAAGTGGCATGTTATTTATAAATCCCTTTGAGGAGAAGAATGCTATCAGGAAATGCTTTAAAGTGAACAAAGAAAGAAAATATCACTCATTTTTTAAGTCAAAATACAGTCTTCTTCCAAAATAAATGGAAATGGATGATTTAATTTACAGGACAATCCAAAAGAACACAAATGTGTATATTCTTAATAAAACATTGTTATCACATTTGGTTACTTTATATTTAATGACGTGATCTCTCGGCCCAATTCTGACCAGCAAAAGTTGTTAATCGGTTGGAGAAGATCTGTCCAGTACTACTGCTTATCTACCAGACAAACTGGCCTGGATTTAGTCAACATTTTCCCTTAACTGTGACACACAATGTTTTACATCCTAGCATTACATTTTTCAAGGTAAGCAAGGGAGTTTCTGCTAGTTCATTTTGGTGGTCCCCAGAACTCACCAAACTTTGCCTATGAAGCAAAAACACCAAACACTTTTATTTAATTATGAGGAAAAGTCGAGGAGACATATCGACTGAACTCTGTCTTTGTACGTGCCCCTGTAACTCACCTTATTTTTAGATTCGACAGATGCTGGTGTGACCAGGGTCACGGGGTCACAGAGTACATTTAATACCGCACTGTAAATTCTCCAAAGGTGGAGGCTGCCTAACACTATGGGGTTTTTAAAATGGCAACAGCATGCTCAGGGTGAAAGGGGTGGGGTGGGGTGGTTGGCGGGGTGGGGTGGGGGGGGGGGACAAAGGACAGCTGCCAAAAAGAATTCCCGGAGGGTGACATTTTAAGATCCCTTTTCATACCACAGGGTGCGCCAGGCTTTTTTTCGCTTGTCGTTTGTCATATCAGCTACGTCGCTAAAGTGGCGCTAAGTACAAAATGAAGTGTGAAGATTAGGCCTGTGTGCTTCCAGAAAAAGCCCTCAAAGAGTATTCTCTATGTCAAGCCAAAAAAAAAAACAAAAAAAAAAAACACTGATTATGATAGTCATTACCTTGGAAACTCTGATAAGCTCTCCCCAAAGAACAGGGCCTTTCTCGCTACTAAAAACATACATGTTTTTGGCTGTTGTAAGATGGACTCTTTGGTGTTCTTTGGTGAATGGTTACCGCGTCATTATGGCGGTTAATGACTCATGTCGTCCCATTAGGGTGTAAATGGGTCGTGACTCCGTCCCCATCTCCCTTCGACAAACACCAAACAATCAAACTATTACACATGATGGGGCGGCCCGCCTGCTTCCGCTCCTGCCATTAACCATCGTTAGGAGCCATTTTACAACAACAACAAAAAAACCCCCGAATGAGGAGATCGCAGGAAAAACAGATTAGGGGGAAATTATAAACGAAGGACAGAGTGAAGGAGGGTAGTGACACAGCAAATGGTGAGACAGACAGACACACACACACATAGATAGAAAGGGGGAGAGAGAGAGAGAGAGACAGACAGACAGACAGACAGACAGACAGACACACAGAGATAGATAGATAGAGAGAGAGAGACAGACAGACACACATAGAGACAGAGGGAGAGACAGACAGACAGACATCCACACAGAGATAGACAGATAGAGACAGACAGAGAGAGAGACATCCACACAGAGATAGATAGGTAGATAGAGAGAGAGAAAGTGACAGACAGACAGAGAGAAAGAGGGGGAGAGAGCCAGTCCCGCTGGGGCTGTCTGTCCTCTCAGGCCCAGGAGCCGTACTTAAAAGAGCAGGACAGCTGTTTCTGCCCCTTTCACTGTCCCGGCACCACAGGTGCCCCTGAAGGGATTTAAAATAGTTTCCGGCTCACTCGCCGGGACCTGCGATGAGCCTCAGTGGCGGTGGCGGGGGCGCTGAAATTAGGGCTCGGCTCTTAAGCACAGTAATACTCCCCCAGGACCATATTAGCAGCTCTATAGCCATCCTGTGTGTCCTCACTGGAGAGTGGTAGAGTGGCTTGGGGATGTAGTTTTGGGGTGGGGGGGGGAGTGGGGTATGTTGGGGTGTGAGGTATGGGTGAGAGGGGCAGATGGACCTGAATTTGGACCAGGGGGGTACACAGCAGGCTCATTTTCACTGCAAGGGGACAAAACCCCGGTTACTCTTGAAGCAGAGAGGAAGGAGTAGCTATTTCAATGTGTCCGATGAAATCCTAATCAATTGCGTTAGTTTTAAACAACAAAGTACCTTTTTTTCTTCCTCTCTACTTGAAGTATAACTGATTGGTTGATTGATTGATTGATTGATTGATTTGGGAAACATTGCGGCATAATGGAAAGGGAGATGCTCTTGAAAACTCTGAGGTTGCAGGTTCGATTCTTCAGGGGGGCACTGCTTGTTTTACCCTTGAGCAAGGTACTCTGCTTCAGTGAAATATATAGCCGTATAAACCAACTGCACGTAAAAGATTGCAAGCTATGTAAAGCACTCCAGATATGAGCATCTGCTAAATTAATAAAATAATTTTTAAACAGTAATAAAAGTAAGAAACATGGATGACGTGTGAGCAGTTCATTGCTCCAGGTTAGCCAGCTGCCCCCCCCCTCCCAACCCCGCCACATTAAGATCAAAGATATCACAAAGCCCCTCCCTGCTAATGACTACAGTTCCTCATTTCCTCCTTAATGAAGGAGGTTCTCTCGCGATATCAGATTTAATAAGATCTAATCGGGCTTTGTGACAATGGCGAGGCTAACAGTGATAAGAATAAATGGCTTTCTTGGGACTTGGGACAGTGAAGTTTTTTTATAGATCAGAAGTGGTAGTTCACTACAAAGGTTTTGGTTAAAAAAAACTACATTTTTTCCCTCCCCAAATACATTCATAGACACAAGGAAGATTAGAGTTCTAAGGGGTATACTGTTGTGCAGATATTTGGGAGTGCAGAAATGTTCAGCTCTCTGCATGCTAGCCATAAATTCTGTGACTGCAAATGCAATGGTTATTCGTCGTGACAACCCTGCTGTTAAAGACGTCTTAAGGTGCTTACAGAGTGTTGAATTCTGGGAGCAGACACACATGTGGATGGGCAGTATGCTGGACAGTCCGCAGACTTTCAGTCTTTAACAGTCGAGTGTACTTGGGGCATACTCAAAGAATGCTGACCCCCATTATAGACAACCTTTCCTATGATTTTTGTATTCAATTTGCAAACAACAATGGCGTTGCTCATGGACGAAGACTACTTAATCATTTGTGTGACACAGGGTATGCTTGTAGGTGAAAAAACTAATCCGCGCGGGCACAAATAATGATTCTAGCGTGGACCTTGCATGCAAACGTCTGTCTGAATACTTTTTTTTGGCATTTCAGAGTCCTGTCAACGTCCTCTTAGACACACGAGGAAAGAGGTAAATAAATAATTTTATTCCAGCAGCCACGGTTCCACAGAGAAAATGACAGTGAAGAGAATTCACTGCTGATTTATTCAAAGTATTTCATGTTCAGTTATCGATGGCTGGCATCAGTTTTTAATTGAGAACCTCCATGGTCAGTTCTTATTGGCTATGGATTACTCTGGACTCAGATTAAGGTAGTAAACCGCAGTTTTGAGTGTACTGATATACTTGCCTTTAAAATTTAAGCTTACATTTAATTTTATAGCACAGGATGAAGAGGTAATTGTGTGAACAAAATGTGTTAGCATGGCAAACTAAGAATTCACTGACTTGAAATTTATCCACTTCACTACTGCTAATTACACAATGAACAAAAAACAAATTATACTGAAATTAAGTGTAATAAAAGTCACAGTGTGCAATATAATTTTGCAGCCTAATGCATTTTTTTATAACTCTGTAAATGCCTTTTAACAATTTTCAATTACATAGTAATTACCAGTAATTGTTGCAAATTAACAGATGCCTATTAAACTAGGTATTCTGTTAATTATGAATTGCTGCTAATTGGTACTGTGCACTTCATTGCTGTATAATGCGGAGGTTCATTCATTTTATTTATAAATAGCAGCTTACATTATTACCCTTTTACACCAAGCTGTGAGCAAAAACAAACCATAAAATACACCGGTGATCCCTACCTGTTCCAGGTGACACTGCCAGAGATCTTCTGCATCTCTCCCAGCGCCGCCAGCAACAGCGAAGACTTCCCACAACCCACCTGGCCCACGATCATAGTCAGCTGACCTGGGACACACACACACACAAACACAAACTCATACACATGCACACACACACACACACACACACACACACATAATGCGCGCGCACGCACGCATACACACACACACACAAACACACACATTATGCACACGCACACACACACACAAACACACACATTATGCGCACGCACACACACACACACACACGCACATACACAAAAGACATTGTTAGCTGGGCCAGAGGTCACGGTGGTTCCTGTACTGAAGGAAGAATAATGGTTTTATCCTCACCGAAAGGAATTTTAATGTCGACATTCGACAAGGTGGGGGGTCCATCTGTCCAAGTGAAATATCCGCTGACTATCTGTGGAGACCATAGAGATGAATTATGGTACGATGAATAACCATTATCTAGTTACAGCAGGAGAGATATGAGGTGTGATGGTAGGGCGCCATGCTCAGAAATGAGACAGATGCACAGGCTAATATAGAGTATCTATGGTGATACGACCTCAAATAAACCACATCATTACAATAATTGGCAGGAATATTTTTATCCGCCTCAAAATGAAGGGAACCCTTCACACCATTCTTTAAAAATTTTTTTTTTTACAATAATCCATGTATTTTTGAAAATGTTAATGTATCTTTTTATGCTGCTTCCAGAAGGGCCATATTGATGGTGAGAACAGATGGGATGTCTTTTGTAGCTTTTTCCAGTTTAAGGTGCCTTAGTGTGGAAGAGGCCACATGCGATTGGCCCTGTGTCATATTTAAACTCTGGCCTTGCCTGAGCAGCGTTACTTCAGTGCAGTTCTCTAGGCCATGCGATTTCTGGATATGAAAGCAGAGGCTCTCCCCCATGCTCCTTGCCTCCTCTAATGAGCATCAGCCTATAAGATGTAGTTCCTGGACCAGGGCCTCGAGCCAAAACGGACACTCCACACTCCTTTCCATTATGCAGTGTGTACGTAACGCAAGACGTCGTTCCTGAATGAGCCGCTTTAAAGAATCTCAAAAGAAATTCTACTCCTCCACACTGCTGACACTGCCTGAAATGTTCCTCGAATATTTCTGTTCTGTGCAGTGCCCTAAAGGAATGTATTTCCTAGTGGTCCCCCAGCAGGGTCTGGCACTGGCAGAAACAACACTTATAGGTGTCCTTTGTAGAGCCTGACCGAAATTGCACTCTTAGGGGTCCTCTGCAGTGCCTGAACTAAATAAATTTTCTGTGTTCGGCCTCAGTGAAAATGCACTCTTGGAGGTTCTCCACAGTGCCTGATTATAAATAAGAGAACAGCTCTGACGGACCTGACTGAAATATAATTACTCTTTTGCAGTGGCCGTGAGACCAGGCTGGGGTTCTCACCTCGATGCAGATGTGGTCCTCCAGGGCCCGGGGGGCAGCACCTTCCTGGTCGCACGGAGGCCCGTAGCTGTTCCACTCCTCCCTGGCCGGGTGCTTGCGGTTCACCACCTTCAGCGGCTACAGTGGGAGCACAGCACGGGACAGGCAGAGATGGGTGCGTGAGCGGCGAAATAAATAAAAACAACAAGGCACTAAAAACAGCCCTCTGGGTAGAGGTCTGCAGGAGACAGTTTTTTAAATCCAGCGCTCTAACTGCGATATTAAAGGTGAAGCTGCTCATCCTCTCACTTGTGGGTATAATTAAAAGTTTTTAAATGGGGGAGGAGGGGCGGGGCAATCTTTAATCTGACTGGTTATTATGTCTTAGGGCAGGGCTGGCCAACCTGGGTCCCGGAGAGCCGCAGGGTCTGCTGGGGTTTGTTTTTACTCAGCACTTAACTGATCAATTAAAGCAGTTCATTACACAGTCAACCAACCTTTTGATTCATCTCAGCATTCAATTGAAATGAATTCACTTTTGATTATAAATAACTTCAAAAACAATTTATTGTATTAATTTATTTGGTATAATTTTTGTTTTCTCAGAAACGTATCTTAAATAACACATAGGTAAAATGATTTTGTTTGTGTTTTGACATTTTAGTGAAAATTAATAATCATAAAAAAATTAATTTCAAAAACCTTACTTTGTACTTCATTCTTGCAATTGATGACATTTCTGTTGTTGTTTATCTATTTAATTGTTAAGAGTTAGATACTTAGGCGCACAACTAAGATTAGACTTGGGTTTTAGGGTTACAACTGGGTTCAGCTAGGTCTCGTAAGGGTTGTGGTTAGGGAAATGATAAGTGTTACCATGGAGGCAAGTCTGGGGTTTTGTTATATTACATTAAATTTATTTTGCAGACGCTTCAATCCAAAGCAACACACAGTACAATAAGAGCCATATCCATGAACATCAAGTCTAGCTCATGCAGTAAGGATAGGCTCAGTAAAGGGTATTGCAATCCAAACTCAAATTGAGGCATGATTACAGGAGTTATGATAAAGAGCTACAACATCAATTGTTCAGGAACAAAGGTTAGGGTTAGAGGTAATTCCAATAATGTTTATGTTACAAAATTTCTCATGTTATGTCCAAAAAGTGAAGAAATGCTAACCTAAACCTGAAGCAAAAATGCATTTCCTTTTTTGCTTCAGGTTTAGGTTAGCATTTCTTCACTATTTGGACATAAGATGAGAAATGTTGATTTTTGATGAAAAATATATTCTCAGATCAATTCATTCATTTCACAGTGGTTGTAACATAAACATTATTCCAAGACAGAAAAAGACCTCTAAAATTTTTGTTGCTCTATTTTCCTCACTTTTTGAATCGTCTTATGTATTTTGCTGTTCTCCACTGAAACACATTTTTCATCATAAATGTCTTAAAACACATATCAATGCACTCATTTCACAGTGGTTGATAGATGACATAGAATACATTGTTTACATTCCATCTGAATGAACAAAATGAAATTTTAAACATTTATTGCTTTTTTTTTCACTTTTTGAGAAAAAAAAGTCTGTGTGTATGTATTTTTCTGTGTTCCACTGCCAGTGCCAGTTTTTCCCTGTCCAATCATATTCTTTGTTACATATCAATGCTTGCAGGTCCCCCCATGATTGATGCAGCAAGTGGAGGGGTTGGCTGCTTCTCCTCAGATCAGTTCTGGCAATGCTGGACACCGGCAAAGGAGAACGAGCAATCGTCTACATGACCTCGAGTGTGACGACTTCCCGTTGCGTGCTTGTTGATGTTGTTGGCTAGATCTGGAACTGCGCATCTTTGTTTTTTCTGAGTTCTGCTGTGTATCGATTCTGTGACCGATTCTACAATTCTGAAATTTTTTTTGGTTTTTTTTTTTTTTTTTGGTTTTGCATATGGGGTTGAGTGTCTGTTTTGTTGGGAAAATGAAGAGAAAAAAAAGTACAGTAATTTAATTCAGAGATGTACTGTCCTCTGCCCTGTAACATGAATGGGATTTCCTATCCATCAATGTCATTAAATAACATTTAAAATTGTATTTGACTTTTTTCACTGATTGGAGATAAGGCTATAGGCTTATGATTTTTGTTGGTGTTTTCCACTGAAACATATTTTTCATCATAAATATGTTCAGAAACAAATCTAATCATTTATTTCACCAGGGTACATACACTAATAGGATTTCCTATGCATCAGAGTATACAAAGAACATTTTTAAATATTTTGCACTTTTTTCACTCTTTGGAGATAAGGCTATAGGCTTATGTTTCTTGCTGTTTTCAAAGGAAATACATTTTTCAACATAAATATGTTCAGAAACAAATCTAATCATTTATTTCACCAGGGTACATACACTAATAGGATTTCCTATGCATCAGAGTATAAAAATTACGTTTTTAAATTTGTTGCGCTTTTTTCACTCTTTGGAGATAAGGCTATAGGCTTATGTTTTTTGTTGCTGTTTTCAACTGAAACATATTTTTCATCATAAATGTGTTCAGAAACAAATCTAATCATTTATAACACCAGGGTACATACATTAATAGGATTTCCTATGCATCAGAGTATACAAAGAACATTTTAAAATATTTTGCACTTTTTTCACTCTTTGGAGATAAGGCTATAGGCTTATGTTTTTTGTTGCTGTTTTCTACTAAAAAACATTTTTCACCGTAAATACGTTCAGAATCCATTCTAATAATTGATTTTAACATGGTGGTCACATTGCCACTGCCTGGGATTGAACCTGCGTCTCTGAAGTGGTAGGCAAGTGCTCATACCTCTACACTACCAAACAGCCTTAGAAGCCATTACAATTACTTACTTCAAGATGGCAAAAACATAAATAGGATTTCCTATGCATCAGAGTATAAAAATAACATTTTAAAATGTGTTCACTCTTTGGAGATAAGACTATAGGCTTATGTTTCTTGCTGATTTGAAAGGAAATACATTTTTCACCATAAATATGTTCAGAAACAAATCTAATCATTTATTTCACCAGGGTACATACACTAAAAGGATTTCCTATGCATCAGAGTATACAAAGACCATTTTTAAATATTTTGCACTTTTTTCACTCTTTGGAGATAAGGCTATAGGCTTATGTTTTTTGTTGCTGTTTTCCACTGAAACATATTTTTCATCATAAATATGTTCAGAAACAAATCTAATCATTTATTTCACCAGGGTACATACATTAATAGGATTTCCTATGCATCAGAGTATACAAAGACCATTTAAAAATATTTTGCACTTTTTTCACTCTTTGGAGATAAGGCTATAGGCTTATGTTTTTTGATGGTTTCCACTGAAACACATTTTGTATCATAAATATGTTCAGAAACCGTTATAATGATTTATTTCACCAGGGTACATATGTAAAGAGGATTTCCTATGCATCAGAGTATAAAAATTACATTTTTAAATATTTTGCACTTTTTTCACTCTTTGGAGATAAGGCTATAGGCTTATGTTTCTTGCTGATTTCAAAGGAAATACATTTTTCAACATAAATATGTTCAGAAACAAATCTAATCATTTATTTCGCCAGGGTACATACATAAAGAGGATTTCCTATGCATCAGAGTATAAAAATTACATTTTTAAATTTGTTGCGCTTTTTTCACTCTTTGGAGATAAGGCTATAGGCTTATGTTTTTTGTTGGTGTTTTCCACTGAAACATATTTTTCATCATAAATATGTTCAGAAACAAATCTAATCATTTATTTCACCAGGGTACATACACTAATAGGATTTCCTATGCATCAGAGTATACAAAGACCATTTTTAAATATTTTGCACTAATAATTGATTTTAACATGGTGGTCACATTACCACTGCCTGGGATTGAACCAGGGTCTCTGAAGTGGTAGGCAAGTGCTCATACCTCTACACTACCAAACAGCCTTAGAAGCCATTACAATTACTTACTTCAGGATGGCAAAAACATAAATAGGATTTCCTATGCATCAGAGTATAAAAATAACATTTTAAAATGTGTTCACTCTTTGGAGATAAGACTATAGGCTTATGTTTCTTGCTGATTTCAAAGGAAATACATTTTTCACCATAAATATGTTCAGAAACAAATCTAATCATTTATTTCACCAGGGTACATACACTAAAAGGTTTTCCTATTCATCAGAGTATACAAAGACCATTTAAAAATATTTTGCACTTTTTTCACTCTTTGGAGATAAGGCTATAGGCTTATGTTTTTTGATGGTTTCCACTGAAACACATTTTGTATCATAAATATGTTCAGAAACCGTTATAATGATTTATTTCACCAGAGTACATACGTAAAGAGGATTTCCTATGCATCAGAGTATACAAATAACATTTTAAAATATTTAGCACTTTTTTCACTCTTTGGAGATAAGGCTATAGGCTTATGATTTTTGCTGTTTTCAAAGGAAATACATTTTTCACCATAAATATGTTCAGAAACAAATCTAATCATTTATTTCACCAGGGTACATACATTAATAGGATTTCCTATGCATCAGAGTATACAAAGACCATTTAAAAATATTTTGCACTTTTTTCACTCTTTGGAGATAAGGCTATAGGCTTATGTTTTTTGATGGTTTCCACTGAAACACATTTTGTATCATAAATATGTTCAGAAACCGTTATAATGATTTATTTCACCAGGGTACATACGTAAAGAGGATTTCCTATGCATCAGAGTATACAAATAACATTTTAAAATATTTTGCACTTTATTCACTCTTTGGAGATAAGGCTATAGGCTTATGATTTTTGCTGTTTTCAAAGGAAATACATTTTTCACCATAAATATGTTCAGGAACAAATCTAATCATTTATTTCACCAGGGTACATACATTAATAGGATTTCCTATGCATCAGAGTATACAAAGACCATTTTAAAATATTTTGCACTTTTTTCACTCTTTGGAGATAAGGCTATAGGCTTATGTTTTGTGTTGCTGTTTTCCACTGAAACATATTTTTCATCATAAATATGTTCAGAAACAAATCTAATCATTTATTTCACCAGGGTACATACACTAATAGGATGTCCTATGCATCAGAGTATACAAAGACCATTTAAAAATATTTTGCACTTTTTTCACTCTTTGGAGATAAGGCTATAGGCTTATGTTTTTTGATGGTTTCCACTGAAACACATTTTGTATCATAAATATGTTCAGAAACCGTTATAATGATTTATTTCACCAGGGTACATACGTAAAGAGGATTTCCTATGCATCAGAGTATACAAATAACATTTTAAAATATTTTGCACTTTTTTCACTCTTTGGAGATAAGGCTATAGGCTTATGATTTTTGCTGTTTTCAAAGGAAATACATTTTTCACCATAAATATGTTCAGAAACAAATCTAATCATTTATTTCACCAGGGTACATACACTAATAGGATTTCCTATGCATCAGAGTATACAAAGACCATTTTTAAATATTTTGCACTAATAATTGATTTTAACATGGTGGTCACATTACCACTGCCTGGGATTGAACCAGGGTCTCTGAAGTGGTAGGCAAGTGCTCATACCTCTACACTACCAAACAGCCTTAGAAGCCATTACAATTACTTACTTCAGGATGGCAAAAACATAAATAGGATTTCCTATGCATCAGAGTATAAAAATAACATTTTAAAATGTGTTCACTCTTTGGAGATAAGACTATAGGCTTATGTTTCTTGCTGATTTCAAAGGAAATACATTTTTCACCATAAATATGTTCAGAAACAAATCTAATCATTTATTTCACCAGGGTACATACACTAAAAGGTTTTCCTATTCATCAGAGTATACAAAGACCATTTAAAAATATTTTGCACTTTTTTCACTCTTTGGAGATAAGGCTATAGGCTTATGTTTTTTGATGGTTTCCACTGAAACACATTTTGTATCATAAATATGTTCAGAAACCGTTATAATGATTTATTTCACCAGAGTACATACGTAAAGAGGATTTCCTATGCATCAGAGTATACAAATAACATTTTAAAATATTTAGCACTTTTTTCACTCTTTGGAGATAAGGCTATAGGCTTATGATTTTTGCTGTTTTCAAAGGAAATACATTTTTCACCATAAATATGTTCAGAAACAAATCTAATCATTTATTTCACCAGGGTACATACATTAATAGGATTTCCTATGCATCAGAGTATACAAAGACCATTTAAAAATATTTTGCACTTTTTTCACTCTTTGGAGATAAGGCTATAGGCTTATGTTTTTTGATGGTTTCCACTGAAACACATTTTGTATCATAAATATGTTCAGAAACCGTTATAATGATTTATTTCACCAGGGTACATACGTAAAGAGGATTTCCTATGCATCAGAGTATACAAATAACATTTTAAAATATTTTGCACTTTATTCACTCTTTGGAGATAAGGCTATAGGCTTATGATTTTTGCTGTTTTCAAAGGAAATACATTTTTCACCATAAATATGTTCAGGAACAAATCTAATCATTTATTTCACCAGGGTACATACATTAATAGGATTTCCTATGCATCAGAGTATACAAAGACCATTTTAAAATATTTTGCACTTTTTTCACTCTTTGGAGATAAGGCTATAGGCTTATGTTTTGTGTTGCTGTTTTCCACTGAAACATATTTTTCATCATAAATATGTTCAGAAACAAATCTAATCATTTATTTCACCAGGGTACATACACTAATAGGATGTCCTATGCATCAGAGTATACAAAGACCATTTAAAAATATTTTGCACTTTTTTCACTCTTTGGAGATAAGGCTATAGGCTTATGTTTTTTGATGGTTTCCACTGAAACACATTTTGTATCATAAATATGTTCAGAAACCGTTATAATGATTTATTTCACCAGGGTACATACGTAAAGAGGATTTCCTATGCATCAGAGTATACAAATAACATTTTAAAATATTTTGCACTTTTTTCACTCTTTGGAGATAAGGCTATAGGCTTATGATTTTTGCTGTTTTCAAAGGAAATACATTTTTCACCATAAATATGTTCAGAAACAAATCTAATCATTTATTTCACCAGGGTACATACACTAATAGGATTTCCTATGCATCAGAGTATACAAAGAACATTTTTAAATTTTTTGCACTTTTTTCACTCTTTGGAGATAAGGCTATAGGCTTATGTTTTTTGTTGCTGTTTTCAACTGAAATATATTTTTCATCATAAATATGTTCAGAAACAAATCTAATCATTTATATCACCAGGGTACATACATTAATAGGATTTCCTATGCATCAGAGTATACAAAGAACATTTTAAAATATTTTGCACTTTTTTCACTCTTTGGAGATAAGGCTATAGGCTTATGTTTTTTGCTGTTTTCTACTAAAAAACATTTTTCACCGTAAATACGTTCAGAATCCATTCTAACAATTGATTTTAACATGGTGGTCACATTACCACTGCCTGGGATTGAACCTGGATCTCTGAAGTGGTAGGCAAGTGCTCATACCTCTACACTACCAAACAGCCTTAGAAGCCATTACAATTACTTACTTCAAGATGGCAAAAACATAAATAGGATTTCCTATGCATCAGAGTATAAAAATAACATTTTAAAATGTGTTCACTCTTTGGAGATAAGACTATAGGCTTATGTTTCTTGCTGATTTCAAAGGAAATACATTTTTCACCATAAATATGTTCAGGAACAAATCTAATCATTTATTTCACCAAGGTACATACACTAAAAGGATTTCCTATGCATCAGAGTATACAAAGAACATTTTTAAATATTTTGCACTTTTTTCACTCTTTGGAGATAAGGCTATAGGCTTATGTTTCTTGCTGATTTCAAATGAAAGACATTTTTCATCATAAATATGTTCAGAGGCAAATCTAATCATTTATTTTGCCAGGGTGCATGCATAAATAGGATTTCCTACGCACTAGAGTATAAAAATAACATTTTAAATAATTTTGCACTTTTTTCACTCTTTGGAGATAAGCCTATAGCTTATGTTTTTTGCTTTTTTCTACTAAAAAACATTTTTCACCGTAAATACGTTCAGAATCCATTCTAATAATTGATTTTAACATGGTGGTCACATTACCACTGCCTGGGATTGAACCAGGGTCTCTGAAGTGGTAGGCAAGTGCTCATACCTCTACACTACCAAACAGCCTTAGAAGCCATTATAATTACTTCAAGATGGCAAAAACATAAATAGGATTTCCTATGCATCAGAGTATAAAAATAACATTTTAAAATGTGTTCACTCTTTGGAGATAAGACTATAGGCTTATGTTTCTTGCTGATTTCAAAGGAAATACATTTTTCATCATAAATATGTTCAGAAACAAATCTAATCATTTATTTCACCAGGGTACATACACTAATAGGATTTCCTATGCATCAGAGTATACAAAGACCATTTTAAAATATTTTGCACTTTTTTCACTCTTTGGAGATAAGGCTATAGGCTTATGTTTTTTGTTGCTGTTTTCCACTGAAACATATTTTTCATCATAAATATGTTCAGAAACAAATCTAATCATTTATTTCACCAGGGTACATACACTAATAGGATTTCCTATGCATCAGAGTATACAAAGAACATTTTTAAATATTTTGCACTTTTTTCACTCTTTGGAGATAAGGCTATAGGCTTATGTTTTGTGTTGCTGTTTTCCACTGAAACATATTTTTCATCATAAATATGTTCAGAAACAAATCTAATCATTTATTTCAAAAGGGTACATACATTAATAGGATTTCCTATGCATCAGAGTATACAAAGACCATTTTAAAATATTTTGCACTTTTTTCACTCTTTGGAGATAAGGCTATAGGCTTATGTTTTGTGTTGCTGTTTTCCACTGAAACATATTTTTCATCATAAATATGTTCAGAAACAAATCTAATCATTTATTTCACCAGGGTACATACACTAATAGGATGTCCTATGCATCAGAGTATAAAAATAACATTTTAAAATGTGTTCACTCTTTGGAGATAAGGCTATAGGCTTATGTTTTTTGTTGATTTCAAAGGAAATACATTTTTCATCATAAATATGTTCAGAAACAAATCTAATCATTTATTTCACCAGGGTACATACACTAATAGGATTTCCTATGCATCAGAGTATACAAAGAACATTTTTAAATTTTTTGCACTTTTTTCACTCTTTGGAGATAAGGCTATAGGCTTATGTTTTGTGTTGCTGTTTTCCACTGAAACATATTTTTCATCATAAATATGTTCAGAAACAAATCTAATCATTTATTTCACCAGGGTACATACACTAATAGGATTTCCTATGCATCAGAGTATACAAAGAACATTTTTAAATTTTTTGCACTTTTTTCACTCTTTGGAGATAAGGCTATAGGCTTATGTTTTTTGTTGCTGTTTTCAACTGAAACATATTTTTCATCATAAATATGTTCAGAAACAAATCTAATCATTTATATCACCAGGGTACATACATTAATAGGATTTCCTATGCATCAGAGTATACAAAGAACATTTTAAAATATTTTGCACTTTTTTCACTCTTTGGAGATAAGGCTATAGGCTTATGTTTTTTGATGGTTTCCACTGAAACACATTTTGTATCATAAATATGTTCAGAAACCGTTATAATGATTTATTTCACCAGGGTACATACGTAAAGAGGATTTCCTATGCATCAGAGTATACAAATAACATTTTAAAATATTTTGCACTTTTTTCACTCTTTGGAGATAAGGCTATAGGCTTATGATTTTTGCTGTTTTCAAAGGAAATACATTTTTCACCATAAATATGTTCAGAAACAAATCTAATCATTTATTTCACCAGGGTACATACACTAATAGGATTTCCTATGCATCAGAGTATACAAAGAACATTTTTAAATTTTTTGCACTTTTTTCACTCTTTGGAGATAAGGCTATAGACTTATGTTTTTTGTTGCTGTTTTCAACTGAAACATATTTTTCATCATAAATATGTTCAGAAACAAATCTAATCATTTATATCACCAGGGTACATACATTAATAGGATTTCCTATGCATCAGAGTATACAAAGAACATTTTAAAATATTTTGCACTTTTTTCACTCTTTGGAGATAAGGCTATAGGCTTATGTTTTTTGCTGTTTTCTACTAAAAAACATTTTTCACCGTAAATACGTTCAGAATCCATTCTAACAATTGATTTTAACATGGTGGTCACATTACCACTGCCTGGGATTGAACCATGATCTCTGAAGTGGTAGGCAAGTGCTCATACCTCTACACTACCAAACAGCCTTAGAAGCCATTACAATTACTTACTTCAAGATGGCAAAAACATAAATAGGATGTCCTATGCATCAGAGTATACAAAGACCATTTAAAAATATTTTGCACTTTTTTCACTCTTTGGAGATAAGGCTATAGGCTTATGTTTTTTGATGGTTTCCACTGAAACACATTTTGTATCATAAATATGTTCAGAAACCGTTATAATGATTTATTTCACCAGGGTACATACGTAAAGAGGATTTCCTATGCATCAGAGTATACAAATAACATTTTAAAATATTTTGCACTTTTTTCACTCTTTGGAGATAAGGCTATAGGCTTATGATTTTTGCTGTTTTCAAAGGAAATACATTTTTCACCATAAATATGTTCAGAAACAAATCTAATCATTTATTTCACCAGGGTACATACACTAATAGGATTTCCTATGCATCAGAGTATACAAAGAACATTTTTAAATTTTTTGCACTTTTTTCACTCTTTGGAGATAAGGCTATAGGCTTATGTTTTTTGTTGCTGTTTTCAACTGAAACATATTTTTCATCATAAATATGTTCAGAAACAAATCTAATCATTTATATCACCAGGGTACATACATTAATAGGATTTCCTATGCATCAGAGTATACAAAGAACATTTTAAAATATTTTGCACTTTTTTCACTCTTTGGAGATAAGGCTATAGGCTTATGTTTTTTGCTGTTTTCTACTAAAAAACATTTTTCACCGTAAATACGTTCAGAATCCATTCTAACAATTGATTTTAACATGGTGGTCACATTACCACTGCCTGGGATTGAACCTGGATCTCTGAAGTGGTAGGCAAGTGCTCATACCTCTACACTACCAAACAGCCTTAGAAGCCATTACAATTACTTACTTCAAGATGGCAAAAACATAAATAGGATTTCCTATGCATCAGAGTATAAAAATAACATTTTAAAATGTGTTCACTCTTTGGAGATAAGACTATAGGCTTATGTTTCTTGCTGATTTCAAAGGAAATACATTTTTCACCATAAATATGTTCAGGAACAAATCTAATCATTTATTTCACCAAGGTACATACACTAAAAGGATTTCCTATGCATCAGAGTATACAAAGAACATTTTTAAATATTTTGCACTTTTTTCACTCTTTGGAGATAAGGCTATAGGCTTATGTTTCTTGCTGATTTCAAATGAAAGACATTTTTCATCATAAATATGTTCAGAGGCAAATCTAATCATTTATTTTGCCAGGGTGCATGCATAAATAGGATTTCCTACGCACTAGAGTATAAAAATAACATTTTAAATAATTTTGCACTTTTTTCACTCTTTGGAGATAAGCCTATAGGCTTATGTTTTTTGCTTTTTTCTACTAAAAAACATTTTTCACCGTAAATACGTTCAGAATCCATTCTAATAATTGATTTTAACATGGTGGTCACATTACCACTGCCTGGGATTGAACCTGGGTCTCTGAAGTGGTAGGCAAGTGCTCATAGCTCTACACTACCAAACAGCCTTAGAAGCCATTATAATTACTTACTTCAAGATGGCAAAAACATAAATAGGATTTCCTATGCATCAGAGTATAAAAATAACATTTTAAAATGTGTTCACTCTTTGGAGATAAGACTATAGGCTTATGTTTCTTGCTGATTTCAAAGGAAATACATTTTTCATCATAAATATGTTCAGAAACAAATCTAATCATTTATTTCACCAGGGTACATACACTAATAGGATTTCCTATGCATCAGAGTATACAAAGACCATTTTAAAATATTTTGCACTTTTTTCACTCTTTGGAGATAAGGCTATAGGCTTATGTTTTTTGTTGCTGTTTTCCACTGAAACATATTTTTCATCATAAATATGTTCAGAAACAAATCTAATCATTTATTTCACCAGGGTACATACACTAATAGGATTTCCTATGCATCAGAGTATACAAAGAACATTTTTAAATATTTTGCACTTTTTTCACTCTTTGGAGATAAGGCTATAGGCTTATGTTTTTTGTTGCTGTTTTCCACTGAAACATATTTTTCATCATAAATATGTTCAGAAACAAATCTAATCATTTATTTCACCAGGGTACATACATTAATAGGATTTCCTATGCATCAGAGTATACAAAGACCATTTAAAAATATTTTGCACTTTTTTCACTCTTTGGAGATAAGGCTATAGGCTTATGTTTTTTGATGGTTTCCACTGAAACACATTTTGTATCATAAATATGTTCAGAAACCGTTATAATGATTTATTTCACCAGGGTACATATGTAAAGAGGATTTCCTATGCATCAGAGTATACAAAGACCATTTTAAAATATTTTGCACTTTTTTCACTCTTTGGAGATAAGGCTATAGGCTTATGTTTTGTGTTGCTGTTTTCCACTGAAACATATTTTTCATCATAAATATGTTCAGAAACAAATCTAATCATTTATTTCACCAGGGTACATACACTAATAGGATGTCCTATGCATCAGAGTATAAAAATAACATTTTAAAATGTGTTCACTCTTTGGAGATAAGGCTATAGGCTTATGTTTTTTGTTGATTTCAAAGGAAATACATTTTTCATCATAAATATGTTCAGAAACAAATCTAATCATTTATTTCACCAGGGTACATACACTAATAGGATTTCCTATGCATCAGAGTATACAAAGAACATTTTTAAATTTTTTGCACTTTTTTCACTCTTTGGAGATAAGGCTATAGGCTTATGTTTTGTGTTGCTGTTTTCCACTGAAACATATTTTTCATCATAAATATGTTCAGAAACAAATCTAATCATTTATATCACCAGGGTACATACATTAATAGGATTTCCTATGCATCAGAGTATACAAAGAACATTTTTAAATTTTTTGCACTTTTTTCACTCTTTGGAGATAAGGCTATAGGCTTATGTTTTTTGATGGTTTCCACTGAAACACATTTTGTATCATAAATATGTTCAGAAACCGTTATAATGATTTATTTCACCAGGGTACATACGTAAAGAGGATTTCCTATGCATCAGAGTATACAAATAACATTTTAAAATATTTTGCACTTTTTTCACTCTTTGGAGATAAGGCTATAGGCTTATGATTTTTGCTGTTTTCAAAGGAAATACATTTTTCACCATAAATATGTTCAGAAACAAATCTAATCATTTATTTCACCAGGGTACATACACTAATAGGATTTCCTATGCATCAGAGTATACAAAGAACATTTTTAAATATTTTGCACTTTTTTCACTCTTTGGAGATAAGGCTATAGGCTTATGTTTTTTGTTGCTGTTTTCCACTGAAACATATTTTTCATCATAAATATGTTCAGAAACAAATCTAATCATTTATTTCACCAGGGTACATACATTAATAGGATTTCCTATGCATCAGAGTATACAAAGACCATTTAAAAATATTTTGCACTTTTTTCACTCTTTGGAGATAAGGCTATAGGCTTATGTTTTTTGATGGTTTCCACTGAAACACATTTTGTATCATAAATATGTTCAGAAACCGTTATAATGATTTATTTCACCAGGGTACATATGTAAAGAGGATTTCCTATGCATCAGAGTATAAAAATTACATTTTTAAATATTTTGCACTTTTTTCACTCTTTGGAGATAAGGCTATAGGCTTATGTTTCTTGCTGATTTCAAAGGAAATACATTTTTCAACATAAATATGTTCAGAAACAAATCTAATCATTTATTTCGCCAGGGTACATACATAAAGAGGATTTCCTATGCATCAGAGTATAAAAATTACATTTTTAAATATTTTGCACTTTTTTCACTCTTTGGAGATAAGGCTATAGGCTTATGTTTCTTGCTGATTTCAAAGGAAATACATTTTTCAACATAAATATGTTCAGAAACAAATCTAATCATTTATTTCGCCAGGGTACATACATAAAGAGGATTTCCTATGCATCAGAGTATAAAAATTACATTTTTAAATTTGTTGCGCTTTTTTCACTCTTTGGAGATAAGGCTATAGGCTTATGTTTTTTGTTGGTGTTTTCTACTGAAACATATTTTTCATCATAAATATGTTCAGAAACAAATCTAATCATTTATTTCACCAGGGTACATACACTAATAGGATTTCCTATGCATCAGAGTATACAAAGACCATTTTTAAATATTTTGCACTAATAATTGAATTTAACATGGTGGTCACATTACCACTGCCTGGGATTGAACCTGGATCTCTGAAGTGGTAGGCAAGTGCTCATACCTCTACACTACCAAACAGCCTTAGAAGCCATTATAATTACTTACTTCAAGATGGCAAAAACATAAATAGGATTTCCTATGCATCAGAGTATAAAAATAACATTTTAAAATGTGTTCACTCTTTGGAGATAAGACTATAGGCTTATGTTTCTTGCTGATTTCAAAGGAAATACATTTTTCATCATAAATATGTTCAGAAACAAATCTAATCATTTATTTCACCAGGGTACATACACTAATAGGATTTCCTATGCATCAGAGTATACAAAGACCATTTTTAAATATTTTGCACTTTTTTCACTCTTTGGAGATAAGGCTATAGGCTTATGTTTTTTGTTGCTGTTTTCCACTGAAACATATTTTTCATCATAAATATGTTCAGAAACAAATCTAATCATTTATTTCACCAGGGTACATACACTAATAGGATTTCCTATGCATCAGAGTATACAAAGAACATTTTTAAATATTTTGCACTTTTTTCACTCTTTGGAGATAAGGCTATAGGCTTATGTTTTTTGTTGGTGTTTTCCACTGAAACATATTTTTCATCATAAATATGTTCAGAAACAAATCTAATCATTTATTTTACCAGGGTATATACATTCAGAGGATTTCCTATGCATCAGAGTATAAAAATAACATTTTAAAATGTGTTCACTCTTTGGAGATAAGGCTATAGGCTTATGTTTTTTGTTGATTTCAAAGGAAATACATTTTTCATCATAAATATGTTCAGAAGCAAATCTAATCATTTATTTTGCCAGGGTGCATGCATAAATAGGATTTCCTACGCACTAGAGTATAAAAATAACATTTTAAATAATTTTGCACTTTTTTCACTCTTTGGAGATAAGGCTAGGCTTCTGTTTTTTGCTGTTTTCTACTAAAAAACATTTTTCACCGTAAATACGTTCAGAAACCATTCTAATAATTTATTTCACCAGGGTACATACGTTACAAGGATTTCCTATGCATCAGAGTATAAAAAGAACTTTTTTAAAATTTTTGCACTCTTTGGAGTTTAGGTTATAGGCTTATGTTTTTTGCTGATTTCAAAGGAAATACATTTTTCATCATAAATATTTTCAGAAACAAATCTAATCATTTATTTTAATGTGGGTGTCACATTACCACTGCCTGGGATTGAACCCGGGCCTCTGAAGTGGTAGGCAAGTGCTCATACCTCTGCACTACATAACAGCCTTAGAAACCATTATAATTACTTATTTCAAGATCGCAAAAACATAAATAGGATTTCTTAAGCATCAGAGTATAAAAATATCATTTTAAAATTTATTCACTCTTTGGAGATAAGGCTATAGGCTTATGTTTTTTTGTTTTTGCTGTTTTCCACTGAAACACATTTTTCATCATCAATATGTTCAGAAACCATTCTAATAATTTATTTCACCAGAGTACATACATTAATAGGATTTCCTATGCATCAGAGTATAAAAAGAACATTTTAAAATAATTTTGCACTTTTTTCAGTTTTTGGAGATAAGGCTATAGGCTTCTGTCTTTTGCTGTTTTCTACTGAAAAACATTTTTCATCGTAAATACGTTCAGAAACCGTTATAATGATTTATTTCAAGATGGCATATACATAAATAGGATTTCCTATGCATCAGAGTATAAAAATAACATTTAAAAATATTTTTTGCACTCTTTTCATTTTTTGGAGATGAGCCTATAGGCTTATGTCTTTTGCTGTCTAATCTTTTATTTTAATGTATTGGTAACATAAATGGGATTTTCTATCATTTAGAGTCATACAATGACATTTTAAATTTGTTTGCACTTTTATTTAGAGATATGGTCTTTAACAAAAGATAAATATCTTCAGAAATATTTCTAATAATTTATTTTAATGTGGTCTTAACCATAAGTATTCATAAGTATGATGAAATAAGATGTTTTATCTTTTGCACTTTTAAAAAACTGATTCATAATAATATCTAATTATTTAATTCATGATTTTTTTTATCATAAATAGAATTTCCAATCCACCAGAGGCTAACAATGCCATTTAAAAAAATTTCACACCAGGTTCTGTAAACTTTCTGAAGATATTCAAAACAATAACATGCTTTTGTGGAAAAAAGCTAATCATTTTTTTACTTTACATTTACATTGCATTTAATCAGCAAAATCTTTAATCAAAAACGATGTACAATAAGCGCGTACCAAAGGTCATCGGAATAACTACAAAACACTGGTCCAATAAAGTACAATACTTATTATGTTATCTATAGCCCTGAGCACATTAAGTCCAGTTCACACAGGAAGCACAGGCTAGGTCAGAAAGTTATGGTAATTAGAATTAGGAGGCATCACGACGAGTTGACATCAAGTTAACAATACAAGGGCTGAATGGAGATACAAGTATAATATGAAAGTACTACTGGAACAAATCAGAAGAATTCAAGTGATAAGAGCGATTTCGTATTGATTTTCTATCCTAAAATTCTCATTTCCAAACAGTAAAAAAAAGAATTTTGCAAACAAAATTTTTAAATGTCATGTTCTGACTCTGATAGAAAATACTATTTACATTACAACCACAGTGAAAAAACAAATATAAATCTTTCTGAAGTTATTTGTGATGAAAAATGTCAGTGTAAAACTGTCAAAAACACAAAAGACTACAGTGTTAAATACACATCTTTAAAAATCACGTATGTAAAATGAGTCCTTGGTTTAAGTTTAAGTCTAGGCTGCATAATGTGGTGAAATCGGGAGCGTTTCTCATGGCTGGACTGTAGTAAATATGAATTAGGGGATATCTGTGAGATTATTGTAATTCGTCTCACCACTGCCTGGTATTTGCTGTGGTTGGTGGAGCTTGTTTGTGCAGTGGGTCTGGGGTCCTGCTCTTCCCCAATCTCTTCACTGGAGAAGAACTCACTCAGCTTCTGCACACTGAAGGAGAACGAAGTCACATGACCACGGAACACTCTGAACACTGGAGGAAAACAGAGTCACATGACCATGGAACACTCCGCACGCTGGAGAGCAGAATCACATGACTGCTGGAACGCTCTGAACACTGGAGGAGAACAGAGTCACATGACCAGGGAAATACTCTTCACACTAAAGAAAAACAGTCACATGACCAGGGAAATACTCTTCACATTAAAGATGAACAGTCACATGACCAGGGAAATATTCTTCACATTAAAGATGAACAGTCACATGACCAGAGAAATATTCTTCACATTAAAGATGAACAGTCACATGACCAGGGAAATATTCTTCACATTAAAGATGAACAGTCACATGACCAGGGAAATATTCTTCACACTGAAGAAGAACAGTCAAATGACCAGGGAAATACTCTTCACACTAAAGAAGAACAGTCACATGACCAGGGAAATACTCTTCACATTAAAGAAGAACAGTCACATGACCAGAGAAATAATCTTCACTTTAAAGATGAACAGTCACATGACCAGGGAAATATTCTTCACACTAAAGAAGGACAGTCACATGACCAGGGAAATAGTCTTCACACTAAAGAAGAACAGTCACATGACCATGGAAATACTCTTCACGCTAAAGAAGAACAGTCACATGACCAGGGAAATACTCTTCACACTAAAGAAGAACAGTCACATCACCAGGGAAATACTCTTCACACTAAAGAAGAACAGTCACATGATCAGGGAAATACTCTTCACATTAAAGAAAAACAGTCACATGACCAGGGAAATACTCTTCACATTAAAGAAAAACAGTCACATGACCAGAAAAATATTCTTCACTTCAAAGATGAACAGTCACATGACCAGGGAAATATTCTTCACACTAAAGAAGAACAGTCACATGACCAGGGAAATACTCTTCACACTAAAGAAGAACAGTCACATGACCAGAGAAAATTCAAACAGCACCGTTTTGACTCACATTTTCCTGCATTAATCTCCTGTAAAATCAGCCTTCAAACCCAATCACCAGTTTATACTGACTAGGCATAAATCCACTTTCAACATTATCTATATTCTAAGAATGTAATGAGTCCCCAAATTTATTTGACCACATTTGCTCCAGCATTTACAACGTCCCAGCACAGCCAGTTTCAGTGTCAATTGAGTTTTGCGATTTACAAGGTAGTTTTATCACCTGTAAAATATTTTTTAACTGGCCAGGACACATAAATTGTATTTTCAGCAAGGCAAGATGCAAAAAGCAAGATGAAACAGCAGCACAAAAGTCAAAGTCCAGGCATTTCTGGGTGTGAGTTACTAAAAAAAAAAAGAATTTGATTTACTTTTTCTCATCCCATGCGAAAAGCTGTCTCTTCCCAAACGTGCAGTGCTTTAGCTGTGCTGATTGGATGTTAATTTCAGTCCAGCGGGTCACTGACCTATGGAGCAGCTGCAGTGCTACACCTCAATCTCCTGCCCGCTCCCACGGCATCTTCCCTCCCCGTTTGTACATATGGGTACGCAGTAGTGGGGGGAACAGGTGTCCTAACTCGGTGGGGGTGGGCTGGTATTTTCGTCAAGTCACTCACACGGACAGAATACTCTGGATTTAATGATATGCTGGTGTCTCAGAGGAAACAGACCCCTCTACTGAACTCTGGACCCACACAGACTTCATCTGACGTTTGCATGCATTTAGCAGATGCTCCCATCCTGCTTATATAGTTTTGCATGCAATCCATCATTTCTACACACAAATATGAATTTTACTGAAGCAGTTACAGATTAAGTGCCTCGTACAAGAGAACACTGGCAGGGTCCTACCTGGGGGTCAAACCTGCAGCTAGTGCTGGGCGATATACCAAAACCATAATTCTCAAATTATGGCCTTCACCACCAAATGGGGTATTACCTTTCTTTCTGTCTTTTTCTATATTTATTCATAGCTGAAGCAGTTAGTAAACAGCCAAACTAAAGAGGCTATAAAAAAAACAACAAAAACCACTCTTAGAGATTGGGTGTTGATAAGACAGCCAATCAGCAGCAAGGTCGTACAGCTTCCATGTGATCATGTGACACGTTTTTGTCAATCACATGGAAGCTGCAAGGCCTTGCTGCTGATTGGCTGTCTTATGGTAACCCAATACATAAGAGTGGTGACATTTTCTCTGAAGTTTGGCTGTTTACAAACTGCTTCAGGTATAAATACACATAAAGACAAAAAGAAAAGCAATACGCCACACGGTGGCGACGACCTTTATAGCATTCGATAATTATCTTTGCTGTATATCCCCCAACCTTGTGTACCTACAACCTCCTAGATACAAGCTCCCTTAATCTAATCGTTTCCCTACTCTCCTGCCCAGAAGGCTGCGGATATCCTAGCCTGCTAGGCTGTACGGAAACACCCAAGCAATGCAAACAAAGGCAAAACAAACCTGTGAATCACTGTGATAAATCACCCTCAAACAAACAATGCAGCCGCGATTAAACAGCATTAAAACCCATTATGTTCTTCCCGTCATATCCTGGCAATTACATATTGTTGATTCATTCCTTGCTTAGCAGTCAGCGTATTTTACTACTTGCTGAATCCCAGGGTCCCTGAGGAAAACAGCATATGCTGTTTATTGGGTGGAAATAGACGCTGAATCACCCTGTTATGGTGGCAGTACTATATGGGCCCTCAAGCTTTGTAGCCCCGCCCACGGAAACAGCACGGAACTTCACTCCAGAGGAATCATGGGATACGTGGCTGTGTCCGTAGTTCAGCTCAAGCTTGGACAGTCCTATTCACGGAGGGCCGGTGTGTGTGTGTGTGTGTGTGTGGGGTGGGGTGGGGGTGGTGTTTCGTTCACACCTGTAACTCCAGCCCAATTAGCTAATAATCTGTCTGGAGCAGTGCTGGTTTAGCCAGTGTTCACACCACAGTAAACCCCTTCACGCAAGGACACCAGAACATTCTTCAGCTGTCATTCATGAGCTTATCAAGAAATGAACCCAAAATGTGAATAAATAAATGACTGGGCTGATTAAATAATGAAGAGCAGATGGTGGCATTAAATATATAAACAGATACTGCTGTGGGACTAAGGTTCTCAAATAAACTGCATTATTTTATGCCGAGACACTTTGTCTATATACAACTGGATATTTTTCAGGGTCGCTGGGTCAGTTCCATTTCAATTCAGTCAATTAATTAATCAAATTAATTGAAATTTGAATCATGGACATGAAAAATGTCCACAATGTTTCCAATAATTTAATTGCATTTACATTTATTTCCTGAGTTGGAAATGTCCTGATAATAACAGAAGACCAAAAGTTAAATCGCTCATTCGTATGGCAGTGGTGACTGTGTGTGTTTGTTTTCCCCAGCATATATATGGTTAATGGTAAATGGACTGCATTTATAGAGCACATTTTCCAACACATTTTCCAACTATGGCTACACAAAGTGCTTTACAATTAATGTCTCTCATTCACCCATTCACACACATGCACTCACACGCATACACACACTCGCACACACACGCACACACTAACGCACACACACTCACACACACACAGCAAAAGTGAAAAGCAGCCATGCAAGGCACAGACCAGCTCATTCAGATCAATAAGGGGGTTAGGGGTCTCGCTCAAGAACATTTCCACACTTTTTTCCCCAGAGGGCCAAGGATTCGAACCGACAGCTCTCTGAGCCCGAGGATGCAATTTGTGCTATCACTGCTCTTCCTACAAATGGAATTTCCACTGCAATCTTCCACAAATCAGAACTGGGGAACCTCTCTCGTGTTCACTGCAAGACAATTCCATTATAAATAACATGGGGGGGGGATGGGGGGAGCTCACCTGACCAAGGCTTTGACGGTGGAGCGTACCACGCTGGACAGCAGGAAGAGGGGGGTGACCAGGATGTGGAAGAGGGACAGCGAAGCGAAGGCGACGGCGGGGGACAGGTCGGCGTCGTCCGACAGGTTCACGTGCACCACGAACGTCTGCGGGAAGCGCAGGAGCCCAACAGGTGAGCACAGGTAAGACTCAGGAGATACCCAACTCCACACACAACACCGATACAGCACTGAGCCACAGATTCCATATGCATGCACCAGATACCCAACACTATACACAACACTGATACAACACTGAGCCACAGATTCCACATGCATGCACCAGATACCCAACTCCATACACAACACTGATACAACACTGAGCCACAGATTCCATATGCATGCACCAGATACCCAACTCCATACACAACATTGATACAACACTGAGCCACAGATTCCATATGCATGCACCAGATACCCAACTTTATACACAACACTGATACAAAACCGAGCCACAGATTCCATATGCATGCACCAGATACCCAACTCTATACACAACACTGATACAACACTGAGCCACAGATTCCATATGCATGCACCAGATACCCAACTCCATACACAACACCGATACAACACTGAGCCACAGATTCCATATGCATGCACCAGATACCCAACTCTATACACAACACCGATACAACACTGAGCCACAGATTCCATATGCATGCACCAGATACCCAACTCTATACACAACACTGATACAACACTGAGCACAGAAGCACCACAGATTCCCTATGCACACACCAGATACCCAACTCCATACACAACACTAATACCTGAGCACAGAAGTGCCACAGATTCCATATGCACGCACCAGATACCCAGCTCCTGCATTACTTCCATCCTCCCTGCTTCTTAATTACAGGTTCCAGTCCTATATCCCTTTGGCCTTAGCCATTGATGATAAATTTTCACGAGGTACACAAATATTGGTAAAGGTACACAAATATTGGAAGATTTATGCTTCCAGGGAAGGGGAAACAGAGCTTTCAATGTTAAAAACATGGAGCAGATCATCCGGTGGGGCTGAAGAATCACAGACAGCACTCAGAGATGAGAGCAGCTCAGAGATTCAATAACACATTTATCTGCCCTCCTGTGCCCACCAAGCGCCCCCCCACCCCACACCGCCCTCCTCCCCACCATGCTGTGCCAGGCTGGCTTAGTTGCCATGGCAGAAGAGGCATCAACGGTCTTTCACCGTAATCTCTGCGGAAGCAGAGATACCGTGTTCCTGTGAAATGTCACCGGACATCATCACCCCCCCCAACCCGTGCCCTCGCCCTTGCACCCCCCCCTCCCCCCCCGCCGCCCGCCCCCCCCCCCCCGCAGCCTGGCAGTCTGCCATCTGCCCGTTTAGTGGTACAGCACTGTTTGGTTTTTGACTTTGCCCTTTGAAGGTGAATCGCATGGGACGAGGAGCCCTACCGTCAGCAGGGCGTATTTTTAAAACGGGGAGGAAGGGCTGGGGGGGGGGGGGGGGTGTGAGGTGCTGTAGGAGGGCGTGCTGATTTCACTGACTCAGGGCGGACAGTAAAGACACTGATGACACGTGAGACGGACGCTCAGCAGCGGAGCCCGGTCCTGAACACGCACGGGTGGCGGGACTACATGGGAGTCACATGATCACACACTGGTACTCACGGTGAGGACAGCGGCGATCGGGATGGCCGCGTTCATGAAGACTGAAAGGGAAAGAGGCGGAGTTAAAGAAATCCAAATCCAGATCCCACATGCATAGCCAGCGCCAGAGCAGCGATGACGAGGAAAAGCCACGGGTTCGATTCAGAAAACATGCAGCATTCCCCACTCCCATCACCTCTGACTCAGAATAAAGAAGCTTCTGTTTAGGGAGGGAAATAACATGAGCACACAGACACTTTCACCCTCAACCCCCCCCACACAATCAAAGGTAAACTCTGAAGGTGCTTTGGGGTTACACCACTCCTCACACCAATGTGTGCCATCTTTAAAGTGGTTGCACATAAAACTCATTAAAATAACTCTTTTAGACCAAATATGTATTTAGTAGACCTGGGTCAAATACATATTTGTTTTGGATTCAAATATTTTTCTGTGCTCTATTGATCTTGCCTGGTGTAACTGAGCCTGCCAATAAGACCAGAAGGCAAGGTCTGCATTGTTTGAGAGTATTTCATTCGTTCCAATACACCTGACAAGATCAGTAAAGCGTAGAAAAGTATTCAAATCCAAAACAAATACATATTTTAGCCAGGTCTGGTGTATAGTGACACGAGAGGTGTAGAGAGTGATATGGGAGGTGTAGATGGTGATAAGGGAGGTGTAGAGGGTGATATAGGAGGTGTAGATGGTGATAAGGAAGGTGTAGAGTGATATGGGAGAGGTAGAGAGTGATATAGGAGGCGGAGAGAGTGATAAGGGAGGTGTAGAGGGTGATATAGGAGGTATAGATGGTGATAAGTGAAGTGGAGGAGGTGCAGAGTGTGGAGGCACTCACTGGAGATGGAGGTGTAGAGAGTGATATGGGAGGTGTAGAGGGTGATATGGGAGGAGTAGAGAGTGATAAGGAAGGTGTAGAGAGTGATAAGGGAGGTGTAGAGTGATATGTGAGTTTTAGAGAGAGCAGGTGAGGTGTAGAGTGATATGTGAGTTTTAGAGAGAGCAGGTGAGGTGGAGGAGGTGCAGAGTGAGGAGGCGCTCACTGGAGACGGAGGTGTAGAGGGCGAAAGCGCGCAGGCTGGTCAGCTCCTTGTGGCGCGTCTCCTCCACGCTGTCGCGGAAGATGTGCTCCCAGGCGTACAGCTTCAGCAGCTTAATGCCCCTCAGAAGCTCATTGGTTTTCTTCAGCCGCTCACTGGAGTACTCCTGTTACACACACACACACACACACACACACACACACACGCATGCACATACACACACACACATAAACACACACACGAGCGCACACACACAGACACAGACACACACACACACGCACATGAGCGCGCACACACACACACACACACACGAGCACACACACACACACACACACACACATATGAATGTGGCATCATAAATAAAAATGATTCACACTCAAGACAGAAACATGTCTTCAGTCAAGTACTTACAAAAGAGAACAAGGAACACAGAAGACACCATTTTTTCAAGGATATTCTAAGAGCAAACAGGAACTGCAAAAGGCCCTCTGCATTGGCACAGATTCTGTTTCCAGGCCAGTTTCATAACCGTACGTCAGCATGATGTGGAACTATCATCATGCGCAACAGCAATGGGGATAAATCAATATTTATACGGCTCACATGGGTTTGCACATGATGGATGCGTTTCCCCTGGATAAACATTTAGTTTGGGGTGGGAGGGCAGTCAGAGAAATTTGGTCCAAATGATTGAAAATGTTCGCATAAATAAAATTAAAGCTTAAGGCCTAAACCTTTAACTCTGGACACCCTCCAATCCCCACTAGGGAAATGACTAACTGCGCACGCAGGCAAATTTGGCGATACAGTGAATTTGTGTTTCCTGAGTTTACAGAAAAAAAACAATTTTAATATACAGAGCCCACCTTCCACGTCAGGGGAAAATGTCTTCTGCCTAATTGCTCTGATCCCAAAATGCAGTTGTATATGTGAACTCCAGCCTGGCTCGAACCCAGGGCAAACTGGGCGAAGGGGGCGTGTACTCACTAAAGTGCTTTTCTGTGCTTGGGAGAGTTTGGTGGCCACGAAGTACTGCACGGGGGCGAGGACGGCGATGACCGCGGCTCCGATTAAGGCACTGATCCCCAGGAGGTAGTACAGCAGGAACACTCCGATAACTATCTGCAACGGCCAGAGTCACACAGTCACATGATCACATCTCAGGCATGTCACAGAGTCACATGATCACACCTCACACACGTCACAGTCACATGATCACATCTCACACACGTCACAGTCACATGATCACACCTCACACACGTCACAGTCACATGATCACACCTCACACACGTCACAGTCACATGATCACATCTCACACAGGAGTGAGTCACATAATCACATCTCACACACGTCACAGTCACATGATCACACCTCACACACATGACAGGGACACATGATCACATCTCACACACGTCACAGAAGGAATCACATGATCACATCTCACACACGTCACAGTCACATGATCACATCTCATACACATCACAGAGTCACATGATCACACCTCACACACGTCACAGAGTCACATGATCACACCTTACACATGCCACATCTGACACACGTCACAGAGACCGAGACCAGGAGCACACCCGGAGAGAGAAAGTTTTTTAGTTATGTTTAGTTTTGTTAGTGTTTGTCCCAGCATGACAAGAAAGTAAACCCACCGCTAAAAGGTTAGAGGAGCTGATCCACTGAGAAGCAGCCCAGCTATGAACAGTGAGCCGAAAGGCTGCTGCTCAGTTTTGATTTCTTTTGTCTTATTTTAGTTTCTTATTTTAGTTTATTGTTTTTGCCCGGAACCCGCGAGGAGGAAGGGTGAAGATGTTTGTTTATTTTATTTTGTGTTTGTGTGGGTGCGCTCTCTCTCTCCCTCCATGCAACAACCAACGTTGCACTTCCCAGAACTGCCCCATCTCCCTCCGAGGGGGGTCACGCTGGCATGTGACAATAACAGTGTTTAAATCTCCCATCTATGTGCGGATGAGCCCAGCAGCGAAAAAGACACGGAGCTGGCAGCAGCCCTGCAGAGTGCATACTACTGCCGTGATTACGCACAGGAGCCCTGCAGACCAGCGACTCTGTGTAACCATAAAAATTACATTCACGAGCACGACCGTGTGGATCTCTGAGAAGTCTGCACATGCAGTTATCTGGGAGTAAAACCCATGCAGTTCAGCAGAACAGCAGGAAAGGGGGACATGCCGCTACATAAATGTGTTTTATGATCAGATATGGACACAGAGAAGGCCTGTGCCATTGTGCTGATTCGCACCGGCTGCTTATGCTTTTCTGATTAATGTAAATGTCTTTTTTAATTGGGGTAGAAGCAAGAGGGTCAAATGTAGCGAAGCCATCAGCTGGGGCCTGACCAAACACATTCGGCTCAGAGGTCGATGACTAATTTAACACCAAGATCTCATGGTTCTCCCTTCTCCTTCCAAAGAGACTTTCTCTCCCGAAGTGTTTCACTCTCATGCACTTAACTCTCGTGCACTTCTCTCTCATGCACTTCTCTCTCATGCACTTAACTCTCATGCACTTCTCATGAACCTTAATTTTCTCATCGATTACCCGTGAACTTTCACTCATTCCTGTAGTTCACCCCAGAAATCTAATGTTCTTTTGCAGCTAACACCCCGTGACATACTGCCAATGTCCCAGCAGAGTGTCTCACAGCCCACACACACTTATTATGGGATGTTATTTGTCAGTAGAATATTCGTCACACAAGGAGAGGCCTGCTGGTTCATTTAAATTCATATCCGATACCAACGGAAATCCAACCCAGGCTACCTCTAGACGGAACCGAAATCAGATTTTGACAAAAAAGGCTCCACGCCTGATATCTTGTGCTTCAAGCCATCAAAATCTGACGAATCGAACCCAGAGTCCCACGTAAAAATGTCCCAGAGTAAACGGGGCCTTGCTCCCCGGCAAGTCACCCCCAGGACTCGCGTCCTCTCGAAATTCAACCCTGCGATCTGCAGCTGTCGTTACAGCGCGCAGCGATGTCAGCCAAGGTCGCCCGCGCTGACCTCCTCTGAAGATGCTGAATTAAAAACACGAGCCCCGCCCCCCCCCCGCCCAGTCAGACATGCGCTCTCATCCACCTCTGTCATCTCAGCTGGTTCAGCCATACACCCCAAAGGAACAGAAGCCGTCAATGGCAGAGAACAGATCTCATTGGCCCGCTTCCGCCTGTTGCCCCAGCAACAGAACACAGCATCACAACATCCCCTTTCTTGCATCATTATACTCGTATGGAACTGGGACAAAGTGAGACAGATGCTTTTTTTAATTCTACTGCCGAACGAGCGTGAATTTCATTTACCTTCTCAGATTCTGGCTCACAATGTAACAATGTAAACGAACATAATCATAATTAAAGCCGCAAGCGGCGTTGGGAGGGGTCCAAGCATTGACACAATTGCGCCCCCTATGGAGCGATTTTTAATTCTCCTATTATGTTCAAATTAACTAACAACTTTTATGTTTGGGCCGTAAAGGAGTTTGCTAGATGTTGTAACACTTTAGATGTGGAGCTACAGCTCTTCCGCACCGCAACTAATTAAAAAGTCCAAATGGCGGGCAAACAATATGGCGGACATAGGTGGTCCCAATAGCAAAGTTGTAGAGCACATTCAGATGCATTGGTCGCTGAAGTTTTGTGTTGATCTGACTTATGGTGTGGCAGTTATGGCCTTTAAAAGTATGACCCTTTGTTATAGCGCCACCATCTGGCCGACATAGGTGATTTGTAGTGCCTGAGTAGTGGGGGGCCATAGGAACCCACCTACCAAATTTGGTTGGTCTACAGCTTATGCTTGCTGAGCCTCAGACATTTTAGCGGAGAAAGCTTCCACGCCCCAACTAAAAAGTCAAAATGGCGGGCAAACAATATGGCGGACATAGGTGGTCCCAATGGCAAAGTTGTGGAGCACATTCAGATTCAGACCAGCTTCGCTGCTTGGACCCCTAAAAATATGACGGCGGCAGCACATACGATTACAATCACTCATTAGCTTCCATTAGAGTCAGATCTGTGGAAGTCACCACTCTATAATCGCGCAGAGACAACACGACAGTTCGTACCTGAAACGGCATGGCCCACAGGTTCGGGCACAGGAAGAAGAACCACATCAGCTGGTTGGTGTCTATGGCGACCAGGTTGCAGATCTGCCCCACAGTCATCTCTCCCATGGACAGGTTGGAGGTGCAGAGCCGCATGATCTTGTTGTAGATTTTGGTCTGGATGGAACAGGAGAGGCGTCTAAGCAGGGAAGCTGTTCGTTCATTCGAGCACAGAGAGCACCGTAGAGCGGTGGTAACCAACCCTGTTCCTGGAGGTCTACCGTCCTGTGGGTTTTCACTCCAACCCTAACAAAGCCACACCTCATTTAACAGCCAGAGCAGGGCTGCTCAACCCTGTTCCTGGAGATCTACCCTCCTGTAAGTTTTCTCTCCAACCCTAACAAGGTACACCTCCTTGAAAAGCTGAAGATCTTGTTGAGCTGAATCAGGAGTGCCACATTATTGTTTAAATGAAAGCCTACAGGACTGTAGATCTGCAGGCACTGTAATATTTTTACAGTACTGGATACAGCAATAGTTCACAATATTAGCTACTGTAATATTTCACAGGACTGAATACTGTAAGAATTCACAGTACTGGATACAGTAATAACTCACAGTACCATTTACTCTAATATTTCGCAGTACTGGATGCTGTAATACTTCCGTTGTATTGGCACCAGGGAATTGTAACTGCTGGGAACTGGCCTCAGTGCAACCCAGCTGGGATTATAACTTTGATCTTTTGTGACACAGACGGTTACATAACTCAGCTAAAAGCTTCAGCAGGGTGAAACAGGCCACTACCCATCCAGTTCCTCGCCACGTCACTTTTTATACACGCTTTACGCGTGACTGTTATTCTGCATGAAAACGCACACAATCTCCTGAGGAATGATAGCAAGTCAGTGTTAGTCAGTTAGGTGGTGTGAGACAGCAGCATCCGCACAGACAGCAGCTGTCAGAATGCTACAATTCACTTCAGAATACTTTTGAGTTTGATGGCTCAAAACACAAGATATCAGTGTGGAGCACATTGGCGATATAGCTCAGGAGGTAAGACCAATTGTCTGGTAGTCGGAGGATTGCCGGTTCAAACCCCGCCCTGGGCATGTCGAAGTGTCCTTGAGCAAGACACCTAACCCCTAACCTCTAACTGCTCTGGCGAATGAGAGGCATCAATTGTAAAGCGCTTTGGATAAAAGCGCTATATAAATGCAGTCCATTTACCATTTGGTCAAAATTTGATTCCAGTTCCGTCTGGAGGTAGTCTGGTGCTGATTCCGTTGGTATCAGATGCGAATTTAAATGCACCAGCAGGCTTTCTCCTTCTGTGACAAATGTTCTACTGGCAAATAGCATCCCATAATACTTCAGCAGAACCGGACGCACACCTGTGCTGCAGGTGTGAGGGTCTGACGCACCTGTATGGCTCCCCGCAGGTTGATCCCCGTCTCGATGGCCACGTAGTACGAGGCCTGGAGGAAGGTGCGCTGCAGCAGCAGGGCGAAGAAGAGCAGGACGGCCAGGACGTAGGCGTTGGCCAGGAACTCCTGAGAGGAGATGAAGTATATCCCCAGGAGCTTCACCTGCGACACGGGAAGACCAATCAGATCCCTGGCACATGGAACTACAGCCACTGAATGACCAATCAGATCCCTGACACACGGAAGTACAGCCACTGAATGACCAATCAGATCCCTGACACACGGAAGTTCAGCCACTGAATGACCAATCAGCTCCATGGCACAAAGAAGTACAGCCACTGAATGACCAATCAGCTATGTCAAAACAGGGAGTGCATCCACCGAGTGACCAATCAGCTCCATGGGAAGTACAGCCACTGAATGACCAATCAGCTCCATGGCACAAAGAAGTGCAGTCACTGAATGACCAATCAGCTCCATGACAAAAGGAAGCCCACCCACTGAATGACCAATCAGCCGTGGAGCGAAGAGAATTTAAAATGAAAGCTTCCGAACGCCCGTGACACAAAAAGCAGAGAGTAAATGTGATTGCAGACACACGAGAGTCCAAGTGGACTGTGCGCTGGCTAATTACCCCACACATAAAAACAGGCAGCTTTCAGGAGAATATCGAGTGCTCTGATGCAATGACTCATTCCAAGTAATCAGTCGCCGGTAAAATGCTTCACAATCCATTTTTTCTCAGACAAAATTAAGCTGTATTATGTCCATGTTGAGAGAAAAACAAAAAACGCTCTGCTTGTAGGTTTTTAAGACTCAACAGATTCAATTTGAACATTCATACAGGAGGGCTAGAAAAAAAACATAACCACTGTGCGGTTTCAACTACAAGCCTAACAGCACAACAAATGTGTAAAAAATTAATTCCAACGCAAAGTGCAAATCCAAGTACAAATGATTTTATTTCTCAAGAGTCTTCCCACAATTTGGAATCGCCAGTAGCAGTTATAGGTTCTTCTCCAAGGCATTTTCTGTCAACCTTGGAGCGTCAAATCGCAGACATTACTCACATACACAATGGTTGCCTTAGAGTGATGATGTGGACAATACACTGCCAGCCAAAAAACCTCCCCCATTAGACGTAGCTTTAATCAATCACTTTGATCAATCCACCCCCCCCCCTCCCCTTTCTGATGGAGATCATGCCAACTGACAGCACAGGCAACCCATATGAGAAAACAGCATGCTTAAAATACCAGGAGCATTATTAAGGTTTTTATGATTATACTGCATGTATGCTGAAATATACTTTTTCATCACATGGTATAATGTGAACTCCTACATGCTGCAGATGAGTATCAATTTGGTGGGCCACACAGAAGCAGTAGTAATATATTTCCATCAATTTCTCTGACATGTTTAACTTGCCATGCGATGTTTAGCAGCTTAAAAGCTATGTCTTTTCTTTTGTCATGGAAATATACTGTATCACTTGTTCTCTAGATGTTTTTTTTCATGTAGTGAACAATAAATATTTGGGGATTTTAAAATTCCCAAAAAATATGCCCCTGACTCCATCAAAAATGGAGGTTTGACTTTTAAACCACAAGGTGAAAATGCAGTCATGGTAATGGAGGATTGCTTTCATGCCCTTTGCGTCTTGATGTCCGATATGAACAGTGATGGAAACTGAAACCGCCGAAATGCCAGCCTGTAATCTCGTGAATATTTAATCACACGTGAACGAGGGCTTCACCTTGAAAAGGGAGCGACAGTTTTCCAATAAAATATCAGGTTTAAAAAGGTGTCTCTGCGTTGTTCAGCTGTCAGCCAACATCAGCAGCAGGTTCGAGCTATCTTAACCTTCCTGTTGTACTCAGGGTCAAAAATGGCTCTTGTCCTCACTTAAACAGCAGTGAAAACCCCCTAAATTTCAATTTTTCAGCATTAAAATGTGATGACCTTTCCCAGAGTGACTCTACCATTAGAAAAAGTTAAACACTGCCCTTTTTTATATTTTTACAAATGTCACACACCATCAGGGTACAAAGATAGTCTTATGAGTCTTTTTCAACCATGAAGTTCTGAAATCTGAAGCGAGTGAGCGAGTGAGGGGTGAGTGAGTGAGTGAGTGAATGCATGAGTAAGTGAGTGTGTGAGTGAGTGAATTAGTGAGAGGGTGAGTGAGTGAGTGCGTGAATGAGTGAGTGAGTGAGGGGATGCGTGTGTGAGTCTGTGAATAAATGGGGGGGTGAGGGGATGAGGGGATGAGTGAGTGAGTGTGTGAATGAGTGAGTGAGTGAGGGGATGGGTGAGTGAGTGTTGAGTAAATGGGGGGGTGAGGGGGTGAGGGGATGAGTGAGTGAGTGAGGGGATGCGTGAGTGAGTGTGTGAGTGAGTGAATTAGTGAGAGGGTGAGTGAGTGAGTGTGTGAATGAGTGAGTGAGTGACGGGATCCGTGAGTGAGTGTGTGAGTAAATGGGGGGGTGAGGGGATGAGTGAGTGAGTGAGGGGGTGACTGAGTGAGGGGGTGAGTAAATGGGGGGGTGAGGGGGTGAGGGGATGAGTGAGTGAGTGAGGGGGTGACTGAGTGAGTGTGTGAGTAAATGGGGGGGTGAGGGGTTGAGGGGATGAGTGAGTGAGTGAGGGGGTGACTGAGTGACTGATCGGCAGCAGGACAGTAGGCCGTACCGGGGGGCGGATGGTGCGGTTCTCGCGGCTGATGAGTGAATGAGTGAGGGGATGTGGGGGTGAGGGGGTGACTGTTCGGCAGAAGGGCCATACCGGGGGCCGGATGGTGCGGTTCTCGCGGCTGATGAGTGAATGAGTGAGGGGATGTGGGGGTGAGGGGGTGAATGAGTGAGGGGATGTGGGGGTGAGGGGGTGACTGTTCGGCAGCAGGACAGTACCGGGGGGCGGATGGTGCGGTTCTCGCGGCTGATGTGGTGGACGATGCCGGAGATGCAGAGGGGTCCGACGAAGCCCAGCAGGTCGGCCAGGAAGCGGAAGGTGATGCTGAGGATGAGGGGCCTGCCGAAGGCCTCGCGTAGGGCCCGCCAGATCCACTTAGAGCCCTGCGGCTGCACCGAGCTCTTACCCTGGGGGGGGGGGGGGGGAGAGGGGGGAGAGGGGGGAGAGAGGAGAGAGAGGAGAGTGAGGAGAGAGGGGGGGGGGGAGGAGAAACAGAGAAGAATCTACTGTAACATAACATAACATAACATAACGTAAGACGAGAACAGGCCATTCAGCCCAACACTGCTCGTCTATTCCTACCACTAAACTGTACTTAATGCTTAGTTTACCTAAAAGCTAGATAGTATCTAACACTGTATCAAGCCCGGCCTTAAATTCCCCCAGTGTTTCTGCCTCCACTACATGCCCAGGCAAGCTATTCCACACATTGACCACTCTCTGTGTGAAAAAATATTTCCTAATGTCTGTGTGAAATTTACCCTTTGCCAGTTTCCATTTATGCCCCCTCTTTTTGCTAACCAAACTCAACTTGAATAATTTCCTGTAGTTCTCTTTCTTAATCCCTTTAATAAATTTAAAAGCCTCAATCAAGTCTCCCCTAACTCTCCTTTCACTAAACTTGAAAAGTCCAAGCATCTCATGCCTTTCTTCATAACACTTATCTTTCATACGCGGAATCATCAGCCAGGATATGAGTCAAATACGGTATGTATTATAAAATATTTAAATATTTTAACCATTTACAGGCCAGTAGAAAAAAATTTCCTGTAAACTACTGACTTATTTTAAAGGAACAAAATAAATAATTCATATGATTTTATGTTCTGGGTAATAGCGTGTTGCTTTTAAATTCTCTGGGACCTGCAGGAAAGAGCATTTTCCTGGCATTTATCGAATTGACATTTTAAATTCATATTTGACCCACATCTGGGGGTTAAAAAGCACATAATGCTGCCCATTGACAATTCATTTATGGAATTTAGCAGATGCTTTTATCCAGAGTGACTCACACAGATTACCATCTTTTTACATCCAATACATTTCGACACAACGATGTTTGCCAAAGCAGTTCACGTCAAGTGTGTTGCTCAAAGGTACAACGGCAGCACCACCCTGCCAGGAATCAAACCTGTAACCTTGGAGTTAGGAGCCCACATCCGCACCCATTATGCCACTCTGCCAGTGACACCAGTCACACGTATTCCCCTAAGCCATCATCGCGTGATAACCTGGGTGGATGTCCCACCTGGAAACCCAGACGATTGGCTCAAACCTGGCAGAGAAACAGCACTGAGACTGACACCCCCAGCAGGGATCAGCAGGCGAGCAGCAGGGATCAGCAGGGAGCAGCAGGTGAGCAGCAGGTGAGACAGCTGTCCTGTTAGCTCAGGTAGCGCATAATGCGCTTGGTCCTGATAGGGCTCGTTCCAGAGCCCCCCGCTGTCATCCCATCACCATGGAGACGAGTGTTCCAACAGCTCAGAGTGACAACTCACAGCAATAACACAGCAACTCTCTCTGAAGGTTTTCATTAAACCTCAATACGCTGTGTATGTGTGTGTGTGTGTGTGTGTGCGTGCGCGTGTGTGTCTGTGTGTGTTAGGACTGGCAATGATATAACTGAAATTAATTTTCATTCTCAATATTTGTCCTTACAGACATGGAACGCACTGCAACATACTGTAAACGTAGCGACATTTTTCAAAAATAAATGGCAAATACCTTTCACAGCAATGCATTACAAAAAAAAACCATATTGCAATATCTGAAAGTGGTTTTTTATATCACTTAAGTACATCAGTATTTTTCCAGCCAATGTGTGGAGCTGTCAGCGGTACGGAGTTGGTTTATACGCTCGCCTGTCCTGCCGGGTCTGTAAACTGGGTTAAGCAAGGCGGCTCCTGCAGTGTGTAATCCCAACATCTGCTGTCCCCGGCGAAAGTCCCAGGCCTCTGCCGGCCCCCAGGGGCCTGACCGCCGTCCAGGGGAGAACAAGCAACGTGTCGGCCATGACGCAACTCCCTGCCTCACGCACACGCACACGCACGTCATTCACCTGCACGTCAGACGTGACACCACAGAACCCCCCCCCCCCGTGTGCATGGCCACAGGCCACCTTTCCCATGACAGAGAGAGGTTCTTCACCCCCGTCTGGAGGAGGTCAAAGGTCGGCCCGTTCACAGTGGACGCTCTGGCGTCTCAGAAAGCGGATGTGGGGTGTTGGCCCGTGACTCCCCCCCCCCCCAGCTCCGTCTGCGCAGTGGAAAAAGTTCAACTCTTGAACCCCCCCACCCCCCCACCTCACGCACAGCACACACACAACTGACTGGGAACTGACAGCTTTTTGCTTTCTGCTTTTTACCCCCGCATGGAAAAGCCAGTGACATCAGTCTGGGGGGGGGGGGGGGGGGGTGGTAGGGGGGTTGGGGAATCAAGACTGCTATTTCCCAGAACATAAAATTATATGAGTGAATAATTTCCTCCATTGCTGCTGTGGTAGGATCCCCTTCGACGGGAGGAAGATCTTGGAAAGCCGCAGCTCCAAATAGGATCGTCTGAACGAGACGACGGCTAACTGCTGCTGGACACGTCAGCTGTAACTCAAAACCGTGGCCCCAGGCAGACTGCCGAACACAACCCCGTAATTTACGCCACCAATAAATTTTATTTGCTCTACGGAAAAGCCATTAAACCGGATAATAAACTCCGGAGATCCTGAGCCTAAATCAACTGTTTATTCTAAAACTGCCAATAAGAACACGGTCCGGGCTGCAAAAGGTCAAAGCTCTCCGTAACTCTGACCAAAATGAACCAATAAACCTGTATTTAATCAACATTTGTTCTTTGGATTAGCATATACTGTAAATACAAGCCTTACCCTTTTCATTCCTCACAAATAAAGTTTGACAAGATTCTCAACTCATCAAGCTGTGTTTGTGAAGAAAAAATGAAACATTCGCATTTCTTTCTGCTTCAAGTTCAAATTAAAGACAGAAGGTTAAGTTAAATCAGGGCCTACTGTTATATCATGGGCTCAATTGTAGACACAGTGATCCATGTATTCTTTATATATTTTAATGTAGTTTGTGAATTTGTATGTATTGTATTTTTATGTTTATATTGTGCATATTGAATTTTCTTATTTGCTTCTTACATATTTGTAAATATCAAATGGCATGTATGCTATTACATTGCATGTATCGGAAGGGCCCATTGCAAAATGAAACAGATCCTGATGAATTAACCAACTGTTCTTTTTCCCCCACTGCCTCATTTTCCCAGAATGCAATGTCTGGTTTTTGGATTGTCGTTGTAATGGGAGAAAGAAATGCACTATGGGAGATTGTAGTTTCAGTATGCCAAACAGGAAGTTTGAGTCTAGCGAAAAGTGTTTTTTTTTGTTCATTTTTAGCTCAAATACTTTTTTTTTTTAATCTGGAAAAAGATGTGTATATGCCATTCTTGGCATACCAGTAGGAGGGTAGCCACATAAAAATATTGAATGTGGGTAAAAATTCCCCTGAATTTGTCCACTGAAGCTGACCCATGCAGTCTATCATAGCCCAGGCTCAGTATTAGCTTGCGCCGCTAAGGCTACACGACAGGCTGCTATATTTGTCCGAGCGAAACAGAATCACTTTGTTGATAAGGTCAGCCTGCTTCCTGTGGTCTCTGGCTTAAATCTCCCCGTTCAAACACACTCAACTGCCAACTGCAGTAATGGAACGATCGGGGGTTTAGCCAAAAAAAGCAAACGGGAGATATTACACCAAATGACATTCAGGGGTTTACGAGATCTGTCATTTACAAAAACGGTCATTTCTCCACACGTGTTTTTTGTTGTTGTTGTTGTTGTTTTTGTTGCACGTAATAGGCACTGACCCTCAGGAAATTTTCCATTTTATGCTATTTGTATTGACAGAGTATTCTAATTCATATTCTTCACGGATGGATAAAAATGACCACACAAACTACCAGACAAAGTGTTACACAGAAGTGACACATTTTTTAAAAAAAAGGTAATTTTTTACGAAGCGAAGGTGAACTCGTGCTTAGTAGCAGAGCGATGCGGAGACCCCGCGCCCTACCCGCTGCCTCTCGAAGGCCCTGCGCAGACGCAGGTAGTTGGTGAGCGCCCGCATGGCGATGGGCAGCCGGCCGATGACCTTGATGTCGATGGGGCGGCGGTGCGCGGAGGTGATGAAGGTGTTCATCCACCAGTAGGTGGCCTTGGAGAGCAGGTTGACAAAGGGCTGCAGGAAGCGCACGCCCAGGTCCTGCAGGTCCTCCGGGGGCTTCACCTCCGTGGGGTGCCTGAAGCACACATAGCGCTGCGCGGGGGGGGGGGGACGCCCGCCAGGAGCCACCCGCCACCCGCCATCCGCCATCCGCCAATCCATCATCCGCAAGGAGCCATCCGGCACAGCAGCACAAAGGCATATGGAGGAGAGACACACACACAAACACACACACGCACACGTTCACAAAAAAATTAGTACACACGCATACATACACGCACATACATTCATAAGAGCATTAATATACACACATACATACACACACACACATTCACGGGAGAATCTAATACACACGTACACACACACACACACACACAAACACATTCACAAGAAAATAAATATAGACACACAGACACATTCATGAGAGAATACATGCACACTGACAACCACACACACACACACGCACACACAGGCATGCACACACGCAAAAAAATACATTCAGAGACACACAGACAGACACAGACAGACAGACAGACAGACATACACACACAGACACACACACACCACTATCATCCCACACAGGTGAGAAGTGAAGAGCCAGTCATCTGGTAGCGATAACCCTGCTTTTGAGGCCCTCGATAACATCCGCAAAATGAGCCACATCAAACACACCAGCGGGACGAGGGGAGTGCTCCAGCTCTGATAAAGACAGACAGGAGGCCCGCGCGGCACCCTCCACAATTACCAAAAAAGAAGTAATGACCCGTCCCCGCACGAGAATGCCCGCGATCGCTACCTCTAACGCGAGGGAGACGGAACACAGCGCATCAGACGCTACCGCCATTAGCGCCATTACTGGCGCAGAGCCTGCCCTCGAAGGCGCGAGTGTCAGCGACTGCAGCGGGCGCACGCACACACAGCCGGGCCCGCCAGACATCTGCTTGGCAGCCACGTCCCTTTCAGCTGATCGTAAAAAAGACGAGGCTGTTCTGGCAGCTTCTCTCGCCCCCTCTCCTCCGCACAGCGGCGGGCTCTCCGGACCACGCTGCTATTCGGGCCTCTTCAGAGAGACATCGCTCAACCTGCGTCGTCAAGACAACTCGAGCGGCGACTCGGCAGTGACAGCCGGTGATTGTGGCCCCGCCTCTCTATGACATGACATCATAAGCATTATTATATGAGTCACATGAAAATGTACTCAGTTTGTTTCCAATCATCATCATCATGACAACAATGGCTGACTGATTATGTTCAGAGATAAGAGGAGGTTCTGGACAGGCAAAGATCAAACAGGAACTCTATCAAGCTTCATAGAGGAACACAAATAAAATAATAATATAATAAAAATAAAATCTTCTTGCTGTGAGGCGACAGTGCTACCCACTGCACCACCATATATACATACATACGATAATGGATATACAACTATCCTGAAGTAAATATGGAATGCACACACACACATACACGCAAACATATATGAACAAATATACATTTTTACATATATACATATTTAAATATACAACTACCTTGAAATTAATATGAATAAAGGACATGGGTAAAGTCAGGGACAGACAAGTAGAATACCCATCTGTTTTGGAGCCAATACTCAAAAGATGAGCGAGCTTCAAGTGGACATTCCAATCGCTCACGTACAGTAAACATCCTTCAGCATCTTTTTTCCATGACTACACTAGCCTGTAATCAGAGTATTGTTTTTTTCAGCACATGTTGACATTTATAAAAGTAATTATTCACTCGATTATTCACCCATTACTGCTTAGCAGGGAGGCAGATTGAAGTGCCTTCACATAATAACCAATTTGTTATGATAATAACCCGTTTTTGACAACGGAAAAAAAAATCAAAATAGAACCATATTATTCTAAGCTCTTGAGTGATGCCATAGCTTCCTGGTGCATTGTGGGTACTGCAAAGTTCTGGACCGGCTCCAAGAGTGTTATTTTTTCCTTGCTGCTTGACAGATGCTAAAACGCATCCTTCACAGACTCTATTGACTAACTAGCTGGCCAACTCCCACGTACAATTCCACACTCTCTGCTCTACAACTACAGGAGGATCTGGCTGAAAACAGGAGTTTCCAGTGCTATGTAACAGCTGATGGATGTCCATGAGAAGGTTTTTCATGAATAAAGGATGAAAGGACAAAAACCCCCACAATGCAAAAGCGCTGTCCTTTCAGGCCACGCCCCCTTTATGGATGCTCATAGGATACACCAAATCAGAACGCTTCGCGCTGAAAAGGGAGGGAGCCTGAACTACAGAAGACTCTGAGCAGGACTGTGAATGGCGGCTGCGATGCAGTCGGTGCAGTCGCTGCAGTTGGTGCAGTTAGTGAGTTGCTGCAGTTGCTGCAGTCGCTACAGTTAGTGCAGTCGGTGCAGTCGCTACAGTCGTTATAGTTAGTGCAGTCGGTGCAGTCGCTACAGTCGCTACAGTTAGTGCAGTCGGTGCAGTCGCTACAGTTAGTACAGTCGGTGCAGTCGCTACAGTTAGTACAGTCGGTGCAGTCACTGAAGTCGCTGAAGTCCCTGAAGTTGATGCAGTCGCTGCAGTTGCTGCAGTCGGTGCAGTCACTGAAGTCGGTGCAGTCGCTGCAGTCGCTGAAGTCGGTGCAGTCGCTGCAGTCGGTGCAGTTGCAGCTCCAGGAGGCCGAGGCCATGGGGACGCCCGCGAAATGGAACAGCGCTCTAACCGCACATCGCCCCGGAGCACGCACTCATCTCACCGCGGAGCTCCCATCAGGGCTGTTAAAAAAGACACAGCTGGGCGGGAAGAATGACTATTTCTATTAATTTAACTCCCCGGTAATTGGATTTATTTGAAGCCTTGGTTCCTGTGGTGCTGCACAGGCTCCCAGAGATGCACGGGCTGCGTTTGGGGAGCTGAATTACTCCAGCAAACAGCCAACGTATGTAAACAGCATAGCAGCTTAAATTGGCCTTGGGTTCTAGTTGCATTGCAGCTACCGCAAAACCCCTGATTCAAATCTGACCTGAAGCAGAAACAAATCCAATAGCACAATAAAAAAATAAGTGAGCAATCAGCTCAGCGGCAGCATCGGCACAGGAATCAGGAATATTAGCTTGCGGGCTCCCTATCTGGAGAACGGTTAGGGTAGCACAATCACAGCATCACGCCAAAAACCACCACAGGGGCGGCTATGTTTCGCAGAAGGAGAAGCTCTATTTCAATCAAAGAGTCCCTGGAGGTACACTTGGGGAGAGGAAAAGTACAGCTTTTTTTTTTTTTTACAGTAATTCACTGCAATATTGTATTTAGCTTCCTGCTAACTCTGAAAAGCCTTCATCATAAATCCAATTTTTTAAAAACCCAACGGTATTGTAATGCCTCAACCTCTACTATCAGCAATTTTGGATATATTATCAGAAAATTCAGCAATTCGGTGCCATTGAATCAATGCAGGCAGCAATCTCTCAATCTCTTTATCAACTAAAGCTGGCAGATAACACTGTTCTTAACCGTGCAAAGGCTTTGACTGCTCAGTGTGAATGTAAGCCAATGAAAAATGGAACATTAATATACTGGGGGGTTTATCTTTGCCAAAGCAACGGGCATCACCATGTTCTTCAAAAGGGACTTTTTTTTAAAACTCAGGATTTCCCCAAACACATAACTCCTTTTCTGCAAACTGAGCCACTTTTGTCTGAGTGAAATAAAGAAGAAGAAAAAAAAAAACGCTCGCAATTTGTATTTAGATGGAGATTAAACTGCGTCCTGCAAGAGCACTTCACCTGATTATTTAGCCCTGAAGTGGCAGACGCCAGTCGTCAAGGGGCCACGGGTTTAACTCCAGCCCCGGAGGGCTGCAGTCCTAATGGTTCTATTTGTGCTTTAGCGTGGAAGAGCACTTAAATTAAGACACTGATTGACTAAACACTCCACTCCACACACCTCATTCTTACAAGGGCTAATTTGGCAGGCAAATGAAAGGAAAAACGAGAGAAATCTGCAGACGCGGTGCAGCTCGAGAGGACTTGGAGTGTGGCACCCCGGATTTAGCTAGGAAATCAGCATCAGGCACGAGTCTGGCACCCTGAGATCCAGAGCTCAGCTGCTTAAAGAGCTCCAGCAAACATACACCTGCTTTCTGTTCATTATCACCACCTGAAGCGAAAAAATGCTTCTGTTTTGCTTTTCAGGAATATATCACGAACCCTTTCGCCTTCATCGCCACCACTGTCCCAGCGGAATTAAAAACTGAACTGAGACACCGCTGCCAAGCCTACCCCAACCCTAACTCAACCCTAACTCAACCCTAACCATAATCTGAGCACTAAAACCCAACTGAAACCATTGCATTTATTACACATTTTGAATGGTGATAGATATACAAGCTACTAGAGAAATTTTTTGGTTCATTCAAAATCATTAACAAACCCATGTCCTAACCTTTCTTCAAGCTGCTGAACACAACCGTAAACTTGCCTCAACCCTCAGACTTACGGTTTTCCTAACCCTAACCCTAGTTTGAGCCCTAAACCCTAACTGAAGCCATTGGTACCTTTGAAAACATCAGAAAACCCATTTAAAATGGATGGAAAATACGCTAAATATGATGAATACAATTATACAAATGCAAAATAATATGCTTCAGGTCATTTAAAATACAAAAATGTTTTCCCTAAAAAATATGCATTTATTACACATTTTCTATGGCCATAGGTAGACATGCTACTAGAGAAATTTTTTGGTTCATTCAAAATCATTAACAAACCCATGTCCCTACCTTTCTTCAAGCTGCTGAACACAACCGTAAACTTCCCTCAACCCTCAGACTTACCGTTTTCCTAACCCTAACCCTAACCCTAACCCTAGCTGAAACCTAGTTTGAGCCCTAAACCCTAATTGAAGCCATTGGCACCTTTGAAAACATCTGATTACTCATTTAAAATTGATAAAAAACAAACCAAATATCATGAATACAATAATACAAATGCAAAATAATGTGCTTGAGGTCATTTAAAAAACAAAAATGTTTTCCTTAAAAAAATATGCATTTATTACACATTTTGTATAGTCATAGGTACACATGCTACTAGAGAAAATTTTTGGTTCATTCAAAATCATTAGCAAACCCATGTTCTAACCTTTCTTCAAGTGGCTGAACACAACCGTAAACTTGCCTCAACCCTCAGACTTATCGTTCTCCTAACCCTAACCCTAACCCTAACCCTAGCTGAACCCTAGTTTGAGCCCTAAACCCTAATTGAAGCCATTGGTACCTTTGAAACCATCAGAAAACGCATTTAAAATTGATGGAAAATACGGTAAATATGATGAATACAATAATACAAATGCAAAATAATATGTTTGAGGTTATTTAAAAACAAAAATGCCTTCCCTAAAAAAATATGCATTTATTACACATTTTGTATGGTGATAGATATACAAGCTATTAAAGAAATTGTTTGGTTCATTCAAAATCATTAACAAACCCATGTCCTAACCTTTCTTCAAGCTGCTGAACACAACCGTAAACTTGCCTCAACCCTCAGACTTACCGTTTTCCTAACCCTAACCCTAGTTTGAGCCCTAAACCCTAACTGAAGCCATTGGTACCTTTGAAAACATCAGAAAACCCATTTAAAATGGATGGAAAATACGCTAAATATGATGAATACAACAATACAAATGGAAAATAATATGCTTCAGGTCATTTAAAATACAAAAATGTTTTCCCTAAAAAATATGCATTTATTACACATTTTCTATGGCCATAGGTAGACATGCTACTAGAGAAATTTTTTGGTTCATTCAAAATCATTAACAAACCCATGTCCCTACCTTTCTTCAAGCTGCTGAACACAACCGTAAACTTCCCTCAACCCTCAGACTTACCGTTTTCCTAACCCTAACCCTAACCCTAACCCTAGCTGAACCCTAGTTTGAGCCCTAAACCCTAATTGAAGCCATTGGCACCTTTGAAAACATCTGATTACTCATTTAAAATTGATAAAAAAACAAACCAAATATCAAGAATACAATAATACAAATGCAAAATAATGTGCTTGAGGTCATTTAAAAAACAAAAATGTTTTCCTTAAAAAAATATGCATTTATTACACATTTTGTATAGTCATAGGTACACATGCTACTAGAGAAAATTTTTGGTTCATTCAAAATCATTAGCAAACCCATGTTCTAACCTTTCTTCAAGCGGCTGAACACAACCGTAAACTTGCCTCAACCCTCAGACTTATCGTTCTCCTAACCCTAACCCTAACCCTAACCCTAACCCTAGCTGAACCCTAGTTTGAGCCCTAAACCCTAATTGAAGCCATTGGTACCTTTGAAACCATCAGAAAACGCATTTAAAATTGATGGAAAATACGGTAAATATGATGAATACAATAATACAAATGAAAAATAATATGTTTGAGGTAATTTAAAAACAAAAATGCTTTCCCTAAAAAAATATGCATTTATTACACATTTTGTATGGTGATAGATATACAAGCTACTAGAGAATTTTTTTTGGTTCATTAAAAATAATTAACAAACCCATGTCCTAACCTTTCTTCAAGCTGCTGAACACAACCGTAAACTTGCCTCAACCCTCAGACTTACGGTTTTCCTAACCCTAACCCTAGTTTGAGCCCTAAACCCTAATTGAAGCCATTGGTACCATTGAAAACATCTGATTACTCATTTAAAATTGATACAAAACGAACTAAATATGATGAATACAATAACACAAATGCAAAATAATATGCTTGAGGTCATTTAAAAAACAAAAATGTTTTCCCTAAAAAAATATGCATTTATTACACATTTTGTATAGTCATAGGTAGACATGCTACTAGAGAATTTTTTTGGTTCATTTAAAATCATTAACAAACCCATGTCCTTACCTTTCTTCAAGCTGCTGAACACAACCGTAAACTTCCCTCAACCCTCAGACTTACCGTTTTCCTAACCCTAACCCTCACCGTAACCCTAGCTGAACCCTAGTTTGAGCTCTAAACCCTAATTGAAGCCATTGGTATCTTTGAAACCATCAGAAAACGCATTTAAAATTGATGGAAAATACGGTAAATATGATGAATACAATAATACAAATGCAAAATAATATGTTTGAGGTTATTTAAAAACAAAAATGTTTTCCCTAAAAAATATGCATTTATTACACATTTTGTATAGTCATAGGTAGACATGCTACTAAAGAAAATTTTTGGTGCATTCAAAATCATTAACAAACCCATGTCCTTACCTTTCTTCAAGCTGCTGAACACAACCGTAAACTTCCCTCAACCCTCAGACTTATCGTTTTCCTAACCCTAACCCTAGTTTGAGCCCTAAACCCTAATTGAAGCCATTGGTACCTTTGAAAACATCAGAAAACCCATTTAAAATGGATGGAAAATATGCTAAATACGATGAATACAATAATACAAATGAAAAATAATATGTTTGATGTCATTTAAAAAACAAAAATGTTTTCCCTAAAAAAATAAGCATTTATTACACATTTTCTATGGTCATAGGTACACATGCTACTACAGAAATTGTTTTGTTCATTCAGAATCATTAGCAAACCCATGTTCTAACCTTTCTTCAAGCTGCTGAACACAACCGTAAACTTGCCTCAACCCTCAGACTTACCGTTTTCCTAACCCTAACCCTAGTTTGAGCCCTAAACCCTAATTGAAGCCATTGGTACCTTTGAAAACATCAGAAAACCCATTTAAAATGGATGGAAAATATGCTAAATACGATGAATACAATAATACAAATGAAAAATAATATGTTTGATGTCATTTAAAAAACAAAAATGTTTTCCCTAAAAAAATAAGCATTTATTACACATAATATGGTCATAGGTACACAAGCTACTACAGAAATTTTTTTGTTCATTCAGAATCATTAGCAAACCCATGTTCTAACCTTTCTTCAAGCTGCTGAACACAACCGTAAACTTGCCTCAACCCTCAGACTTACCGTTTTCCTAACCCTAACCCTAGTTTGAGCCCTAAACCCTAATTGAAGCCATTGGTACCATTGAAAACATCTGATTACTCATTTGAAATGGATGGAAAATACAGTAAATATGATGAATACAATAACACAAATGCAAAATAATATGCTTGAGGTCATTTAAAAAACAAAAATGTTTTCCCTAAAAAAATATGCATTCATTAGACATTTTCTATCGTCATAGGTATGCATGCTACTAGAGAACAACGGGTCCAACGTCAGCTGCCACCCTCCAAAGCCTGCCCACCAATCACAAGACAAGCAGCCCTGTACCTGCACAAACAAAGCCAGGTGATTGGCTTTGAAAACACGGGATTAGCGTGGCGGAGTGGATCAGAGACAGCTGTGACATCAGCGACAAGGTCATCGAACAGAGACTCCGCAAACGCTGAGATTGCTTTCTCGTTAATTATCTTTCCGCATGACCGTTTCATGCACCTCACTTAGTCAGGACTGAGCAGCATTTCAGTCACAAAACACTGAAGAATTCATTTAATATGTAAAATGGGTTGTTCGCGTTTGGTTTTTGCATGAATTATTTATACGCCCGTGATATCCGAAAAGCAATCAACACCGGCGTCCTTCTGACTGAAGTTTATAGGTAGTTGCAGATAGATTAATTGGCACAGATGGATTTATTTGGGAGATATTCTGTGCCAGGTGCATCTGCCCATCCCTGGTTTTAATCATGTTTTACCTGAGCCTATTTACAGCAGGGAGCCACAACCCTGGTCCTGGGTAGCTGGACGGTCTGCTGGGTTTCATTGTGATTGGCTGCTGGTAATAACCCTGCTCGTTTGTTGGGTCTGAATTGGCTGTGGTTTTAAGATGAAAACAAAAAAACCAGCAGATCCTGTGGCTCTCCAGGACCAGGGTTGAGAACTCCCGATATAAAGTCTGTGTTGTCTATTGCGAGATATTCTTCGAAAATTCTATTTAATTCCTAAACGCACAAGGCCATTGTCATGCCCAAGACATAATGATCGCAGGCATCTTGAGTCATATTAGTTTTCTTTCATTTAATGGATCACATTGTGCAGTCTCTTGCAACTGAAATTCATTAACCGCCAAATCAATAGTATCACAGCATTTTACTTCGAAGTTGAAGACCTCAAGGGCGTTTAATCGATCGCAGAAACACTGATGCAATTGGTGAATTAAATGATGAAGACCAGGTCCCCGCCGGAATAGGAAGGAACTGACAGGTTGTATACGGATGGGAGACCTGTGCATAATTACAACCTCTGATTATCTGAGCGCTGTTCCCCAGGAGCCAGTGTGCAGTAATCAGAGTGACAGATGGAATCAATTGGCTGGTCTGGCCTGCGGCCTCAGCATCCTGAGGTAACATATGATCCAGGGAGCAGGCTCAGAGACAGCCTCTGGCTGCATCACTGCAGGACAGGAGGGACGAACTGCCCAAACTGCATCTGCTCTACTCACTGCTCAGAGGCAAAGAGCAGCAACACACACACACGCACACACACTCTGCATATATGGACTCACAAACGCAGACACACACACACACACACTATACACTATACACGCACACATACACACACACACTATATGCTAACACAAACAAACACACTATGTATACACACACTATACTCTCTTACACACACACACTATGCATACAAACACATACACACACACAGTGATCCATCCACACACAAACACACTCACACACAGCGACCCCTCCACACACATACTCTCTCTCTCTCTCACACACACACACACACACACACATACACACACACACAGTGACCCCTCCACACACACACACATATACACACACACACACACAGACCCCGCCACACACACACACACGCGCGCGCTCTCACCCGGCCCGTGATGACGTTGATCTCCACAGCGAGCAGCAGGCCGTACAGCAGCACCAGCAGGCCCGTGAGGCAGAAGCGGAGCTGGCCCAGACCCACGCCGTGCGCGTTGTACTTCGCAAACTTGATGGTCTTAGTGACGAAGGCCAAGACCCAGTAGATGAGCAACGCTGTGGGGGGGGCAAGGGGGGGCAGGGGGGCAAGAGAACACAAGTAAACCAAATTGATCAGGGATAGCCTTCCCTCACCAGTTCAGCTCTGACACTGATAGAGAAACTCAGCAATCCAGACTCAGGCTAACGCTCTGTTAGCACTGGTCTCTACCTCAGTATCTGTACACCTGATGGTCATGCACCAGTTAGCCAAGAAACACAAAGGATCATGGGAGTGACTCCTGATGGGTTCAATCCTGCCAGAACCCCCCATCCACCCCCTTTCAACAAGCAACTTTGGTTCTGCTTGGAAACTATTTCTTTTCTTTTTGGACTAATGGACTTTTTTCCCTTCAACCCTAACCGTGTGAATAACCCTGGTCTCCAACAACAACTTCCGAATCTCCAATAAACGCCAGAACAAACTTAGATTGCAAGGAATCAAACCCTCAAAACTGTTAACTGAAGCTGCGCAGTTTGCAGGAACATTTAATAGACCATGTAAAAATTAATTTTGTGATACCATTATCTCACAGAGAGAGGCCAGTTGTTGGTGGGGACAGTGAGAGGACATACTCAGCTGTTGGTGGGACAGGGAGGGGACATACCCAGCCAGCTGTTGGTGGGACAGGGAGGGGATGTACGCAGCCAGCTGTTGTTAGGACAGGGAGGGGACGTACCCAGCCAGCTGTTGGTGGGAAAGGGAGGGGACATACCCAGCAGGAGTTTGGGGAAGTTGGACGTCTCGATGTTGTGATAGTAGATGATGGATGTAATGGCGGCCATGAAGGCCAGTCCTGCAGGCATGTAGAGGTGCAGGTGGTGAGACTGAGTGAACCTGGAGAGAGAGAGAGAGAGAGAGAGAGAGAGAGAGAGAGAGAGAGAGGGAGAGAGAGAGAGAGAGAGAGAGAGAGAGAGAGAGAGCAGGTTAATACATACGCAAGCAAGCACCCATGCACACACACACACACACACACACACACACACATGCACACATACTCACACACAAACTCACATAAACACACACACACACACACACACAGTAATAGGTACAGCTGAGACAACAAGTCACATGACAGTTTAAATATTATGCCTCTTGCATTGAAAAGCAGCAGATAAGATCCCAAAGAGATAGCACCCTGTGGTACACAGTAAACACTGCTGCTAATGTTAGCAGCTAATGAGCCTTATTTTAATGCTACACACACATTTTTAAACTTCACCTTTCAAGCTGCCTGATACTGATAGCTAATACTACTGCGCTTGCTCCCTGGTGACATTGCTAATTCGGTTAGCTGCTTAGTGACCCATGATTTGTCGTCATTCACAGTCAGAATACATCCACCGTGTGTTATTATCGATAAGCTAGTGAATGATAACGAGCAGCAAATTGGGGAGACGGAACACTTCCTGTCTTGTAAATCTGGTTTTTGATTGTTCCTCCTGAATTACAAGAATATCAAGTTTAAATCAGGATTAGCGATTAGCATCCAATCCGCCTTTAATTGCGACTTTCTCCTCCGGCAGGTCCGTGAATCTTCCTGAATTTTAAACTAAATCATTTTAATTAAAATTTTCATCACTAAATAAACTTCACCACTAATCTCAGATCTAATCAAAGTATTTTAATAAAACCCCATTAAGCATGAAATGTACAACTGCATATAACCAAATCTCTGTGTTGTAACTACAATGATCTAATCCAAACACATTAAAGTCAATTACCCACCACCTGCGGCTTTTTTATTGGCTTAAGTCTTAGATTAAATTCGAAATTGTTTTAATATCGGGAACCAAATTAAAAATTAATTACCTTTCAGGGAATGAATAAAAATGCAAACATAGGCTGATGCAGGGTCTGTAACACAGGTCCTGAGGAGCCACAGACTCAACAGGCTTTCATTTTGCAACTCTTAATTACCTAATTAATCAATTAGAGCAGCTGATTACGCAGTTTACTCACTTCACCCGACTACTTGGGTCTGATTTTTAAGGTGAAAACAAAAACCAACAGAACTTGCGGCTCATTCAAACTCATTCAAGGACTCAGCTAATGCAGTCCAGAGACCCATTTTGGGTTCTGGAACACAGTTTAGGAAACAGTTTAAGCAGCCTACTGTAAGTTCACACCAGTTCAGACCAGAAAGAACCAATAACCACTACTTAGCGGCAATAAAATTTCCATTAGACACTGCAAATGAACCGCAGAACAAAAATATGAAAATGAAAATATAAAAACCTGGTTGCAGCAAACAGCAGGGCTAACTTACATTATAAGCAACCACACATTCAGACTATTAACTTATGTTTTATGACACGCATGAGAGTACACAACGATGTGTATAGTAAAGAAACAACACCAGCTTAAACAAAAAAGGAAGTAGAGACCTCAGTCGGACTCTTTTTGACGTTAAGGACCGGGAGTTTGTATGCAAAGATGGGCTGTTGTATGAGCTCTTCACAGGCAGCCAGGAAGTAGGAGTGATGTTTTACTCTTCAGCCTCCTTCCCACGAGCACACTTCTGCAGTGTTTTAGAGTGAGTCAGGCTTCACACTGACTGTAGCAGGTTAAGAGCACTGTGCGTGCGTGGAAAACACATTAAATTTTCAAAAAAAAATTCCCCATGCGTAAAATAAGTCCAAAATAAGGCGACGGCATTGGTAGACTGGCCCACACTTCGCCCCCAGGGTGGTAAAAAGCACTCTGCTTCGTCCCCCCCCCCCCCCCCCTGGGACCCCTACGCAGTCTGGACTGACAGACAGTGGAGGGAGAGCTCGGCATAAACCACCCGCAGCTAAAAAAAAAACATTTTATACACGGCAATGAGACGCTCTGCCAGTGTGGAGCCAACGCCTCAGAGTCTGCTGGTTCGGACTGGAGATGAACAGCATGAATAAATACAGACAAGAAAGGGTGAGGAGGTTTTAGAGAGGGAGGGAGAACATTTGAGAGAAAGAGGGAATGTTTGTGAGGGGGCAGAGAGGGAGAGAGGATGTTTTTGGAGAGGGAGGCAGAATGTTTGAGAGAGGGAGAGAGGATGTTTTGGAGAGGGAGAGAGTGTTTTAGAGAGGCACAGGGGTTGTTTTGGAGAGGGAGAGAGGATGTTTTACCAGAATGGATTTTTCTGGGCTGGGTCTGAACAGCTGTTCTTTCATGCAGAAAGCCAGGAAGCAGATGATGCTGGCATTCGTGATTGACGGTGCACACACTGATTAAAACATGGGGCGGGGGGGGTTTCTAGCCATTACCCAGCATGCAAATCTGCTCCACAGGGGCGAGCAGTCTTAAACAAGCAGCCCCGTATCGTCCACACAGTCCCATGCAGGTCTCTCCGTTAGAGCTGGCCGCGAAAAAAAGACGGCCAAAGTGGCCAAACTCCTGCCCCTGGAGAGCTGCTGGGTCCGCAGGTTTCCGTCGTTAATCGCTTAATCAGCCAATTTAAGCAGCTGATTGACTCACCTCTTCTGGTTCCTCGGGGCTGAGTCTTAAGGTGAAAACAAAAACAAACAGGACCTGTGGCTCCCCAAGTGGAAGAGGGAACAGGACTGAGCTTCCTGATCTAATAAGACTGATTCACCTCTTCTGGGCTCCACCTGAGCTCCCCAACCCTGCCGCTGGAGCTTCCAGGTGTGAGTGTGGTCTCGTTATTGTCCAGTACTTAAAAGGTGAATTAAAACAGGTGGTTACACAGGTAACTCACCTCACCTGGTTCCTCGTGTCTGACATGGTTGTGAAATTAAAGACGCAAACCTTACGGTTCCCCAGGACCAGGACCGAAGACTGATGTTCAAGGGGTTTACTTGTGTGTCTGTTTACATGCCATACGTGAGAGAATAAAGGGGGGGTTTGAGTTGGGATTGCGACCTTACTTCCGAGCGGCGGAACGGACCGGAAACTCACCCGTCGGAGACGATGCCCTCGGCAATCTCGCACACCAGGACGAAGAGCAGGACGAAGGTGAGGATCCAGCGCAGGTTGTGTCCCGGAAAGTGCAGCCAGGTGCTGTGGTGGATGTGCACCTTGGAGCTCTGGCTGCCCCACCCTGCGGGCACAGACAGGGGGCGCACTAGAGCACAGAGCCACGGGGAGGCAGTGGAGAAGCAGCCACAAACCCCGTCGCCGCATCCTTAATCTACCGGACTACATCACAGTGGAGCGGACAGACAGTGCAGACAGACTGACAGTACAGAGAGTGCAGCAAACAGACAGCAGACAGACTGACAGACAGATAAAGCAGCAGACAGTCAGACAGATAAAGCAGCAGACAGTCAGACCGATGACAGACAGTGTAGACAGACAGACAGACATACAGGCAGACAGACAGAACACAAAGCAGACAGAGAGACAGCCATGCTCTCTCTCTCTCTCTCTCTCTCTCTCTCTCTCTCTCTCGGACCACGGCCTAACAGGTTTATGCGTGTCTGTTTCAGTGTGCTATATATGAAATGATGAAATGAATAGATGTTCCAGTGAGGATTAAGACCTCATTTCCGATCAGTGGAATGGACCGGAAACTCCATCTGATTTAAAGCCCTCATGACTTATTTTGCTTCGGAAGTAAATCATTTACATTTGAAAGAAATCCTAATCTCATTTACTCAACAGACATGGCTCACCTTAGTCACAGACATGCAAAAAAAAAAAAAAACCCACTCTGGTAGAACAATGCATATCTGATCAACTACCTTTGCACTACAGACAGGTGACAAATTAAAGGAAAAACCTGGAAAAATGAGAGGAGATACATAACAAATGCAGATGATTCCATACAAGTGTACTGCATGATACAATTGAGTAATTACTCCTATCATGCTCTGTATAAAAATTTGGATCAAGATGGCAAGAGGAAAAGATCTAAGTGACTCTGAAAGAGGGTACATTATTGGGGCACAGATGGCAGGAGCTTCAGTCACAAAGACTGCTCAACTGGCCAGTGTTTCAATAGGAACACTGACTAAAGTGAAATCTGTATTTAGATCTATAGGAAAGACATCAGTAAGTAGGGTGGGAATTGTGTTGAAAGTGCATATTCGATGGCTGTGATGCTCGTGCATTAGTGCGTAAGGAAAAACAGAAGAGCAATTTTCCACTGGTGACTAAGAATGTCAATGCAAGACGTGATCAGACTGTCAGCACAAACAGTCCATCGTCAGCTACATATTATATTATAATATATTATAGTAGGATTGCATTGCATGAAGTTCTCATTACAAAGATGAATGCACATTTGAGAGTTCAGTGGTGCAAAAAAGGCACTGGTCTACAGAGATGTGGACAATAGTGATATGGTCATCCCACACCATATTCTCGACAAGCGGGCAAGTGCATGTGTGGCGTACACCAAGAGAATGGTACAGGCCTGAACGCTTGACCCCTACAGTGAGGGGGTCCAGTGGCTCTGTTATGCTGTGGGGGCATTTTCCTGGCATGGTTTGGGTCCACTTGTCCCCTTAGAGGGAAGGGTCACTGCAAATCAATACAAAGTTATTCTGAGTGATCACCTTTATCCTGTGATGAAACATTCTATCCTGAAGTGATCTCTTCTCATCCACAGGGCACGAGGGGTCACTGAATGGTTTGAGCAGTATGAAAATGATGTAATTTTTTATGATTTTGGACCGACGTGTTAGACAGTGCAGTCCACCTCCGTCATTAAAACACCAAATGAGTGAATATCTTTTGGAAAAATTAGTGTTCCATCCCTCTAGTAGAGTTCCAGAGTCTTGTAGAATCTACGCCAAGGCGCATTGAAGCTCACCAAACAGTTTACTAAGACACTTTATGTTGGTTTTTCCTTTAATTTGTCACCCGTCTGTATATGCCTATGGCCTAAACCTGCATATGCAAAGTGCATTTTCACCAAGAATAGCCTATATCAGGCAGTATGCCATACACTGCAGTGAGTGGGAAATCTGGGAGCTTTAAATAAACAGTAGCTCTAATGCTTGTCACTGTCACACCAGATCTGTCAGCCAGTTTACTTGATGAGAAGTGAAGGACCTGCGCCACTTTCTTAGCTTCTGCCTGTAAACTTAACCTACTTCATTCTGTTAATGACAGTTTCTACGGGCGTACACAAAACTGAAATGTGCATAAGTGCACATCCACTGCTGATATTTAATTACAGGCATTTAGCAGACGCTCTTATCCACAGTGACTTATACAACTTGTTACACAGCATTTACATTGCATCCATTTATACAGCTGGATGTATACTGAAGCAATGCAGGTGAAGTACGTTGCTCAAGGGTACAACGGCAGTGTCCTGCCAGGGAATCGACCCGGCGACCTTTAGGTTACAAGCCCAGCTCCTTACCCATTACACTACCCAGCACATCCAGGCTCTTTCTAAAACAAAACACTGATACCAGCTCTGAGCACACACAGCTAGTCCCAGTCACATCCTGGCTGTGCCGTATCAGGGCCACCGTATTAGCGACGTTCCCGCTAGCGAGGAGGGCTCAGTTAGTAACGACCCGGCTGCCGAACAGACAACACGACCAGGAGGTCCACGGCCGGGTCAGAGAAGAACAGGGCAGTAACACAACCCCGCAGACCATGATAGCTTCAACCTCTGCTCTGCGAATTCTGACGCGAAGGTCACAGTTGTTCGTCAAAAATAAAAACACATCCGCCCCCCCCCCCCCACCTCCCCACAGTCGTGGTGTCATTCCCCACATTGATTAGACACCCCTCAAAACGCTAAGAGTCTCACCACACATTCCTCGGCTGCCAAGCTCCACGCAGAGCCTATAGAGGCCGACAGTTAAAACCGTCTCTTAATTAGAAACGCGCACGTGCGCTTTGAACCTACGACTGTAAACCGGGTTTATTTTTATCCAACATTAAGAGCAGTTAGAGACAGCTCTGCCGTGTCATTTTTAATCTTGTCGCAGCAGCATCGCGTCATCACGTCCTGAGCAACCCGGGCGGACCCTGTGTAGGTACTTCACTATTTCAGCTAATGCAAAAGAATTTCTTTATGTTCATTGTTTGGAAAGTACTAAATCAAAAAAGCATCTGCGCCTGGAGTACAACCACAAAAACACCAGGAAACCAGGCCGAGGTCAAAGGACCTTATACATAACACCACTGCTCTTTAGACACTAATACAATGCCTACAAATGGCCAAGTTTTTTTTTTTTAAGAAACATGCTTTGTATTTGTTTTCACTGACATTCTGAACAGGATTCAGATTTACGTTATTGTACATCTTCAGTTTAGTAAAAATCCATTCCTTGATAAACAGGCAGGGATCAGCAGAGCTTGTGTACCCAGATGTGACCGGCACTGAAAGAGTTAAAACACTTCAAATTTCTATTTTGGCCCAGATTGTCCCTTAAGCCTCCTTCCCACTGTTCACAGGCTGGGCTGTCCTAAGGGCGTTCGTAGGGGGGGGGGGGGGGGCGAGGGGGGGGGGGGGGGGGGGGGGGAGGCGCGGCCGCACCCCCCGGCAGGCCGGCTGTGACTCACCGATGAAGAGGATGGGGAAGGTGATGAAGAGCAGGAACACATGGGGCACGACGGTGAGCGCGTCCAGGAAGCAGCCGTTGTTCAGCACGCCGCCGTCCACGTTGTACGCCGCCGAGCCGTTCTCGTTGCCGCAGAACGCCAAGGACATCCTGGAGCTGGGGCTCTGTCCGGCCCGGGAGGGGGGGTGTGGTGAGGGGGGGGGGCGGCGGCGGCGGCGGGCAGGTGGAGGCGAAGACGCGGAGAGAGAGGAGGAAGAGGAGGGGGAGGAGGAGGACACGGAGGAGAGAGAGGAGGCATAAAACAAAAGAGGAGAAAAAAGAAAAGCGTCCTCAGAACGTCACTCTCATCCTCAGTGAGTAATCCCTCTCTTCTTTACATCGTTGCCGTGGTGATGCCGGTGGCGTTGACCATGCATGTGTGCGCGCGCGTGTGTGTGTGTGTACGCGTGCGTGTGCGTGTGCGGGTGCGGGTGTGAGGTGTGGGGTGAGCCGGTCACAGTCCAGTGGGGGTGTAGCTGCCCTTCCTCTTCTTGTGCTGTCTAAGCAGAATTTGGGGTGCGGAGGAACGCCCGCATCGCATGTCCCCACCCCCTCTCACCGGCATCCTTTTCCCAAAGTGCTCCGACCTCCGTTTAGAGCAACGCGCGCGCACACACACACGCACACACGCACGCACACACACACAAACGCAGAGGGGTAAGCACGAGCTGCCTCCCGTTCCTCAGGTACGCATTCTATTCCGAGCCCTCAGCGCGCAGCGAGACTCCAGAGGTGACCTTGCGCAGACGGGATGGAGGTGTGTGTGTGTGTGTGTGTGAGAGAGAGAGAGAGAGAGCAGGAGAGTGGGTTATCCGTGCCGGCTTATCGAAACGATGCGATGTGTCCTTGCAGGAAACAAACAGCGCAGGCAGACCTGCTGGAGGTGGCTGAGCGAGAGAGAGAGAGAGAGAGAGAGTGAGAGAGAGAGAGAGAAAGAGGAGCGTCTGCTCTCTGTGGGTATGTGACTGTAGCGGTGGTCTCTCACGTCATAAAGAGAGAGCGAGAGAGGAGAGGAGAGAAGAGAAGTGCAAGAGATTGAGAGAGAGAGAGGAAAGGAGAGGAGAGAAGAGGGAGGGAGAGCAAGAGAGAGAGAAACGTGCAATACATGTGAAATTATTATTGTGCTTCATGCACAGAGGAGAACTGGGTAAATACAGAAATCGAAGCAGAACTGGGTAAATATAGAAATCGGTTTCACTTCTGACTTTGAGCAGGACGTGAATGAACGGCAAGTGAACCACATACTGTAGAAAACCTGACGGTGATGTGCATAAATAAATGGACAGACTTTGGGGGCTTATCAAATATAAATGAAGCTCTGAGCTGCGATTCACACAGCTTCATAGCCAGAGAGAAAATTAGGTCATTTGAAAACTTGGCACACTGAGATTTAAAATGGCAAATTAGCCCTTTGAGTAGGTTTTCGTGGAATGTTTTTCTTTTTTAAATTCCAAGTGTTCTAGAACTCCACGGCTTTCCTTTACCAGCAGCGATTGTGACATCAGCGTTAGAATGTTCAGCTAAGAACATTCTAACGACATATTTGCGATCTTACACTGTAAATGGTCGACAGTGCTGATCTGACACACCGACACAATGGCGCAATGACACAGTGTGTGTGTTTCATGTCATGTGATGAGCACAACTGCAGGAGAACATAGAAAGCCCCCCCCCCGCCCAAAGACCCTCCCGTCCAGGTATGGTGTCCATCGCACAGTACATGACATGCGACCCACGCATGCCACAGGGTTGTAGGTCTAGGCAGGTGGACACAGGCATGCATGCTACAGGCATGGAATCGCATGCCAGTGAACCATACAAGGTCTCACTTCCAGCGTGACCCCCACATCCCACCACAGAGCACCCTTAGGGTTTGGAATGTACCATAGAAGGTGGGGTGACATTGCCACACACCCCTAACAAATGTCTTTTCCTCCTCTTCCAGGAACTTCCTGTACGTCAGCAAACTGGCGCCCAGGTGGAGTATTGATGCTGTGGGATCCACTGCCCTGGGATTACAGATTAATGCCCTTGAAAAGATCGCCCACCCAGGGCTTTTTTTACCCACACATTTAATGAGGACGTGATAAGGCTTTTGAGGATAGAATTACAGCAGCACTCAGCACAAAAACAGCACTAAAACCTTTAAATAACACGTCTCCTTAATTAGCTTACACAAGGGCATTTAAAGAGACCTGGGTCAATTATGTATGAGAAACTTTTTGGCAATGCTATTTATGCCCGAAAAGAATTGGCAAAACTCCAGCAGATGCCTGAGAAAATTTTTGATTCGTCATGTTACTAACCAAACCCTATGAATCATGGTTCAGAATATTCATGAAGACAGAAGAGAGAACTGAGAAACATCTGCCATCTGTCGGAATTTTACTGACCCAGATCTGGTGCCCACCCAGTCGCCAGAATAAAAAAACCCTCTCTCAATGACCTCAGTTTCACTCAGATTAGAGAGAGGGGTCAAAGTTCAGGGCTGGCCAATTAAATGCCTGCTTCAGGACAGCACCGCCCACTTTGTATGGAGTCCAGCTGCAGCTGCTGGGCAGGGGACTGCAGGGTGATGGTCACAGAGGTGCAAAATTGGGCGTGGCCAACCAAATCTAGCAGATGGGCCCACATTTGTGGGCTGATTCTCTTCAGTGTGCTGCAGCATAGATGGCCAGGTGGCCACATAATTAGATGAAATAACTACAGTACTTACACAACAAAACTTACATAACAAATTAAGGCAAAACAAAACATACTAAGACACTTTACAAGTTGTCTAATAAAGAAGCTGGACCCTGGCTGTCTGCTTTTGTGTCTGACAGCAGGTGAAAACCTCTTCATAATGAGAGCCACCAAGCTCCCTACATTCACCCGGCCAGTTTTCAGAGGTGTCCGTTAGACTGCTGTTCCGCAGTCCTGGGCCTGGGCAGAGGGTGTGCCAGAAGTCTTTGGGCAGAGGGTGTGCCAAAAGTCTTTGGGCAGAGGGTGTGCCAGAAGTCTTTGGGCAGAGGGTGTGCCAGTTTCAGGCCAAGAAGCCCAGAAGCCAGGTGAGCTAAGTGCTGAGTTACAACCATGACCAAAATTGAGTACCACCGTTCGTTTTCTTGTTTTCTGTCTTAGTGGTCTTTTTCAGCACCTTAGGTGTTGGTTTGATTGTTATCATTATTATTAACTATTTTATAATGAGGTGCACTTGTTCAGGATGTCTTGCACCGCTTGTGTGATCTATAAGGATATATCATCCAGACGGACACTGTCTGATGTCGTCTGGATTAAGTACCAAGCTGAGGTGCACAGTGAGGGCCTCACACCTTAAATCAAACCTGCCGGAGCTGCAGAAACCTGAATCACCCAGGACTATGGACTATGCCACACTGCTGACTCCATGTCACGTTGTCATGCTTCAGCGACTACACATTTAATGCTAATTTGAGTATAGCCGCGCGACCAGGGCAAAGCATGCCCTCCGGTCAGAGAACGAACTAAATGGCGCGCTCGCAGGCCGGTCTCCATGGTGATGTCGAAGGGATTGTGGGGAACTGAAGCCCGAAAAAAAAAAATCTTCAGAAACGCCTCGGTGCGTCGCATTAAAGTGAAGCTTTCTAGTAAGCAACGAGCACGCACGCACGCACACACGCACGCAGGCGCGCGCTAATGTAGGCGAGCAAGCTCTGGCGCGCACGCACGGATCACAAACAGCTGACAACAGCACAGTAAACGGCGAGAAAGGGCAGCCAGTATATAATAACCAGTGACAACTGAAATACGAGATTACCATTATTTTTCAATAACTCACATAGCAAGGCGAGATTGCATGGAGTACGCGGTCAGCTTTGATAGACTATATGGCACGAAAGTATGGGACACCTATATATAATTGCACATTACATTTTAGACACACACACACACACACATACATATATATATATATATATACATATATATATATATATAATGCGTATTTCCTTTTGTTCTCAGTAGGACTTCATCCAAAATCATAGAAGAATAAAGATAATTGAATCATGTTTTCCCACTGAAATATACATGTTTAATGGATGAGAATCGATCCGATAGCGTTCCCGCGATGCAGTGGGATACGATAATGAAATGGATTTCAGGCTTTGAGGTGATGCTCTGGGTCGTAGGCCTGGACCTTAGACTTGGATTTTATTCACCTCCTTTAATGATCCATCACCCACAACCCTCAACCAACATGTAGGGTAGTAGACCGAAAAAGAACACAATTACAGTGCCAATTTGTATTGTGAATTTTAAAGACTTCCGAGATCAAAGAAAAAAAACATCATAAAATTTTCGCACATCATAAAATTTAAAACATTAATAAAATGAAAAAAGAATAGTTTACAACAAGGCATTGAAACCTTCATTTTAAACCAGAACTGCGAAAGTAAAAGTTGACTATTATCCGGGAAAGAAGAAAAGATATGACTTTGATGCCTCAACCAAAAAAAAAAAAATACCACAACTGCTTCTACTAGAACTACAACAACAACAACTACTACTACTAAAAATAATAATAAACCATTGAGCCTTGGCCTATGCTTTATTCACGATACATTGTAGCCTATGTGATGTATTGTTGCAACTCTTAGATATGACTGCTTTTCAAAAGCTTCCGTGTCAAAACGTAATTCACGAGAAAGAGGAAAGACAGAAGAATCAACCACTTGTACAAGAAATTTACGAAAAGTGAGTGACCGTTCACAAAATGTATAAACGTTACATTCCAAATGACCCATTTCCATTTTCACAGCCGCAGTCGTTCAACGGCTACGATCAATAAGCCACGACGAACCAGAACCCCACATTGTAAATCAATCATCAAGCAGCGGCACCAGCCACGTGGAAATAAACATTTAAAATGGAGGCACCTACCGGTTTGTATCGTTGTAGCATCTTGATTTCCAGACGCCTGACGTTGCCACAATAACGTTCATAAACTACTCCAAGTATGGCTGTAGTCTCCCCATTTGAGCGCCACACTCTTTCAGCGCAGAATCAATGTTGTGAACTACAAGAAGCGTTTCGCATCGTTTTCCCTTACAGTTACTGCGGGACTACAACGGACATATATTATAACAGATATATTATTTTCAATTTGTGTCAGAAGTGTTCAAAGAGAAAAATTAATCCACGCCGATACGGAAGGCGGGTTCGCTATAAAGACAATTTTTTTTGCGAGTACATCATTTTAACCTGATGTTGAGCACGCAGGCACGCACACACGAACAAAAAATAGTTTAAACAGTCGGGAATAATCGATGGTTCCTTGAACCTTTAAGATCCTCCCCATTTGCTCTTGGTAGAACTGGCCATGGTGCTGAAACGAAATTGAGCGCAGGAAGAATTGGAAACGACCCACTTCGTGGTTTTGAAACCCAGCGTTGGCATGAAGCTCTCAGTTTACAGTTCGACGTAATGCCCGGACACATGATTATCACGTATGACAGTACATTCGAAACCTATATTCGGCGCCAGTGGACGAAATTCTGCATTACATAATCATCTAAAATAATACACATCCATCCATTCAAATGCATTCGTATCGAATCCATACACATTAATAGTTTAACTGACATAATTTCATAACCATACTGTTGATTATAAAGTTACTTATCGGCCATGCAAATATGACAATATGAATGAAACAGTTATTTGCCTGGACTGCTTTTTTAAAAATCTAAACATACAAATATTCGTGACTACCGCACGATGCAATATTTTGACGTATGAAAGCTAGCTATTTAATATAAGCGAACAGTATTAAACATGGTTCCTAAACCTAAAAATAAAACTCACACCGAAATACATCGGGCACAGGTGAATACAATGACAGTTATATACCCAAGTACATAACGGACATTCACATCACTGTAATAGTTAGAGGAGCACCACTTCCCCCTGTTGGCGATCCATTGCAATGCAACGTTGTCCAATCCGAGGTGTTCAAATTCAGAAAACCCTCCAGCTGTGGTTTGGACGGGTTTTCATTTTTGCCGTGGCAACCAGCCAAAAACATCCCTTAACCTAAATGTGAATCCCGCGCCCCAAGAGACCTGTATCCCCCAGACAGCCATGCGCAATACACCAACGTCGTTTTACAGCATGAAGGCGTAAATCATACAATGAGATTAGACGTTTGATAAATTATTTCAGTGTAACCGGTACACAATAAACTCACGGCAGCTAAATGCATAAAATATAATATGGTTAAAGTGATACTTTCAGATAAATAAAAACACAAGAATCAGGAACAATTCGACATTTGGCTTGACGTAAACTTATATGTAGAACGTATAGCATTGGTTCTGCACAGACAAAAAACGAATATTTTTCTATTTCTAGATTAGATATTTCAGGGTAATTGTGGACTATTAAACAACCAGACCTGAATAAAACATGCAATAATGAAATGTATTTCATATTCATAGCGAAGGAAAAATGTTGAAGGGATGGACTGCAATATAGTTTTACCACACGCTTGTCACTGAGGTGCTTGGATTAGCTTCACGGCTGATCGTTACTGCGTGCGTTGCACATTGTATTGGTCAGTAGTAACCAACCCTGTTCCTGGATATCTACCATTTAGTAGGTTTTCATATCAAACCTAATTTGGCACACCGGGCTCTACTAATTTGCAGCTCAATGCAGACATTAATTAGCTGTTGAATGAGGTCTGGTTTATGGTTCGAGTGAAAACCCACAGGACGGTAGATCTCCAGGAACAGGGCTGGTTACCACTGGTTTAGGAGAATGGGAGAGGTCAGTTGGTTACGCGTGCGAGATTCACCGCTATCTAGCGACGACCGCTAATCGATTGGTCACCCGTGAACTTCGTGCTTAATCCGCATGGCCTTCCTCAGGTTCATTACTGCACGAGCTTACTGTAGTCAGCGGCGTTAAAAGAAGTAGCTATCCGGAGATACCATGTGTTAAGGAGGAGAACTGCGGACGTCTACACTCTCCAGAATCGGCGTGGGGCGTCCGCGAGAACGCAGCTGTCGCAGTTGCAGATGATTGGACATTCCAAATCAGGTTGGGAATTGGATGCGTACAGCCCCATGTTGGACGATAAATTTATATTAAAAGCAATACACAATGTCATAACGTCACAAACAATCAAATCAAATAGCATACTAATTAAATATCTTCCCAATCCTATTCAGCCTAATTGCAATTACACTGCAGCACACAAATGAAGACTGATCATGCAATGACGATTAGCAACATTGGTGATGACTAGAAAGACACAGGTTTCTGGCAACACAACAAAGGCAACTGCACCTTTTCAGTCCTTGCACGTCTTTATTGATTCTGAGTGCACTAATTAATCCCTTTGTCACTGAAAATCAGTAACGTGATACAGGGTGCAAAAGCATCCATAAACAATCAGACATAACAGGGCTACAGTAATTACACCACTAGAAGATTTCTGAATCAAGTGCATAAGACTTCTAACATATTTCAAAATTACAGAGAAATCATGTGTGAGACCAGTTTAGCCTTTGGGAATCACTGAGATTCATTTTAAAGGAAATTGTTCCAGCCTTGTGATTATTGTCTTTTAAAAATAAATCCCTCGTTATCAAAAAATGGCAATTAAATGTTTGTGGATTTACTGATTTTTTTAAATTAAAAAATGTTTTTTTATTTAAATTTTTTTTTTTTACAATATCAACATATGCAAATGCCACACACTGGAAATAGAAAGTGAAGAAATGCGAGGACTGGTTATTTATGCGCTGATTCATTTTGGCAAAAGAGAGAAAAGCTGACCACCAGGCGGTCCAGCCAGGCAGTGTTACACAGACGAGGCGTTCGGCCCAAACTCTACTTCCCCCCTCCAGCAGCGCCCCGCGACGCAGGACAAACTCATTACCAAGGAGAGGGGAACGGGCGCAACGTTTTCATACATGCCACCATGCCACAGACAGATCACTCCAGGCACAAAACTAGCCCTCACATACTGCATGCTGGTTCAAATGTAAGCACAAATAGCGATGCGTTTGGATACGATCCAGGTCCCTTGCGTTTTAATCCTCCAGGATTTTGGCGATTTTGGCGGCCGTGTCATTCCTTGGTGGGTGGAGACGGTCGCATGCATGTGATGTATAACGGAGCACAGGCTCCTTCTGTAGTGTTCTCATGCTAGCAGTATAGGGTTAGAGGTCACAGGTCAGGGGTCAGGGGTCAGTTACAGCTGAAGCAGGTAGCCTTGTCAGCGCACAGACTAGCGATTGCACGTGTTAGGCTGGTCTTCAAACCACTGCCATCGTGCAGGCCGCCATCTTGGAGAAAAATCTCCAAACACGTCTAACAGAGTTCTCTGCAGGTGGCATCATCGTGTACATACCGACCTTATCTGGACCCATTTTGAAAAAATAAAATTTTAAAATTTTAATTAATTTTTTTTTTAAAAAGCAACATGAATGTGGTGACTGAAAACGGTGCTCCTCATTGAACATCGTCTCCATGGCAGGTGCCCAGGGGAGAGCCTCAGAAGAACGTCCTGCAGGGAAAAAGAGGAACAAACAGTGGGGTTATTCAAGGTCGCTTCCAATGTCTCTCTCTCTCTCTACTTCACGAGCAGTGAGACAAAGGCACACCACGCTTCTGAAAGTACAGGGCATTTTTATTCTCTCTCTGTGAACAAAGAGAATTATTCTGTGATTTTGTGAGCATTTCTGAATGTAGAATGGAATTTTTGTGCACACAAACATACCATACTGCCAAACAATACCTGGAATCATTGACACGTAGAGCATATGATTTTGAAACATACAACATCTTACTTGTCATTCTACCTTGGGTTTGCTATATTCAGCTCAGTTCAATTATGCTTACGTTTCCAGATTATTCTTATTATATCTTTATGTAGTCAATTCAGCCAGGATATCTGAGTGGCAAAAGTATCGTAGTGCTATAGAACAAGAAAATAACACAGAACCAAGAGTTAAAGACTTAAAGGGCACCTTTAAGATTAGAAAACCCGGGGAATATGTTTGGCTGGCCAGGCCATACCAAGCATTTTATATATACGCAAGTCTTGTAACGGCCACTGAGTTAATGTTTTGCATGTAAAAAAGTTTCTATTCATTTCAAAACAACAACAATAATTATCATCATAATTATAATAATAAATAAATAAAACTGATGATTTAACATGGTTTTAGGTAAGAGACTGAGGAGCCCTTTAAGATGAGAAGCCTGGGCAGCGACACACGATGAGACTGAATCTCATCAGTGACTGAAATCCACCTGTATGAGTCACAGCATGTAACAGTGCCTCATCAGAGACCAATCAGAGCCACCGTTCGAAGGTGGAAACAGCTCTGCTGCAGCCAATCAGCTTCAACAAGAAAATCTGTCGAGGGAACCCATGGCGGAAAAAAACTTCCATGATGGCCTCCGCAAAGACGTCATCACTGTAACACTCGATCATGTAGAGCTGAAACCAACAACCGCAGAATTTGCGCTACGATCCATACTGTGGTTTTCTGATATTTAAAAAACTACACTGGGTTTTTAATGCCTTTTTGGTGTACGTGTCTCAATCCATTCTGCCCTAGATCTTTCAAAATTAATGTCTAAGCAAACCATGCTGTAATTCATGTCTAGGCAATATCTGTAAAGTACTGTAAGGATGACCTAATGTAAGATTGAAACAACAAAGGAAAGCTATAAATATATACAAATACTTCAAACCATTATGAGCTTTATTAAGATGCCCCATCCCTCTGCAGACTACACTTAATTTAATAATGTTCAGACAAAAGATCCATTTGCAAAACTGAAATCCATGTCTGTCAATTTAGCAGTCAACAGAATAAATCTAGAAATGGAAACTTTTCAGTGCCAAATGAAACCTAGATTAATTCAATTTATATTCCTTTACTTTTGCTTTCGAGAAACAAAAAAATGGGGGGGACACACCAAGTCTGACTTTGGAGACTTTGCGTAACTGATTTTAAAAAGTAACGTTCATTTTAAATTTTAGACAAACTGCAATGCAAACAAGGCAAACCACAGTACGGCAAGTCTTCAAGGACAATTCAAGGACAAACAGCTACGCGAACAGACAGAATTCAGACCATTCGCGTGTTAATAACTCCAGGATTCCGGCAGCTGTGGTTGTTCCTGGTGGGCGGAGTCTGTCACATGCGTGTGCATACTGGGACATGCTTCCTCTGCAGCGTCTCATGCCAGGGGTCAAGGGTTCAGGGGTCAGGGGTCAGTTACCCTCAGGCAGCTACAGCTGGAGCAGGTAGCCTTGTCTGTATACAGAGGCACTGCCTTCAAAGACCCGTCTGTTTGCAGGGGGGCTGACTGAGGGAGACTTGGGGCTAAACAGACGACAGGTTCACCACATTACTGCTCGTTCACTCATCGTCAAACTGGGGGGGCAGGGAGGACCTGGGAAACTGTTGACACTGCCAACCCCCCCCCCCAAAGCCCCCCCCCCCTAAAAATACCCACATGAATTTAGAATGATCTGAAATTATATCATTTCACCACGTTTATACAAAGAGCTCCAAATGATATTTTGCCTCATGCAGGTTTTTAGGTCATTTTTGTGGTTTCAGATGAAGATGGTGTCTGTAAATAAACATGGTTCCCAGTAGGAGTCTGTGGGTGTTGAAAAGGATGAATCTGTGCAAACACACAGCAGATGAACAGGGAAGAGAGAAATCTGAGAGAGAGAAAGAGAGAAGGGGGGAGTGGGAGAGAGGGAGAGAGAGAGTACGTACACCTCATCCTCATACTCCTTTGGTGGGGACACTGCGATCACCAGGTCAATCCAGTCCTGCAGAGACAACACACACACACACACACACACAGATACACACACACACATGTGCGCACACACACAAACACGCTCAGACACATGCATGCATGCGCGCACACACACAAACACGCACACGCATTCACACACACAGACACACACAGGGATGGAGATGCATTAGGAGTAGGATGCAGAATTCCTCACGTAAATCAGCTCAGCATCAAAACCACAACGAGCCACGACTGTGACATCACGCCCACTTATCAAACTTATCAAATTTAGAAAAGTGAGTAAAACAGATTTATTACATGGCGGACTTATTGCATTTGAAAAGATCAGGATGATGACAGCTGCTCAATCTGCTCCGTATTTTTCCATGAGACCCACCCTACCATAGCAGACAGACAGACAGAGAGAGAGAAAGGCAGAGAGACAAACAGAGACAGACAGACAGAGATAGACAGGCAGACAGACAGACAGACAGACAGACAGACAGATAGGCAGGGAGACAAGCAGGCAGACAGACAGGATGGTGTCTTACCCCTCCACTGTTCCAGGCTCGTACCAGAGAGCTCTGGCCTTCTGCTAGCGTGGAATCGGTCAGAATCTTCCCATTAACAGCCATGACCTCATCCCCCTGCACTATCCCACCTGGGGAAGGGGTACACACGGGCAGCGTCAGCCCTCACACCCCTAAACACACCTGCATTACCCATCACAAACCTGCACAGTACCCATCACACACCTGCACATTACCCATCACACACCTGCACATTACCCATCACACATCTGTTTCAGTCACATACACACATAGCCCATTCTGCTACCACTACCACTACTACTACTACTACTACTAATAATAATAATAATAATACTGAAAATAAGAGCAACAATGGCTTGTTGTTGCTCATCTACTCACAATTAGTTATTACTTTAGCTGCCTGAGACAGATGGCTGCTACATTTATAACGTTCACCGTTGTAATATGAGTTTCCTTTTTAAAAATCTGAGTTGACAAATGACCAGCACCAGGGTCGAGGCAAATTAGCTCAGGAGGTAAGACCGATTGTCTGGCAGTCGGAGGGTTGCCGGTTCAAACCCTGCCCTGGGCGTGTCGAAGTGTCCTTGAGCAAGACACCTAACCCCTAACTGCTCTGGCGAATGAGAGGCATCAATTGTAAAGCGCTTTGGATAAAAGCGCTATATAAATGCAGTCCATTTACCATTTACCATAAATCAGCGACTGATTAAAGAACTGACTGCTGCAGTCGTTAAGAGGTGTTTGGTGATTGTGCTTCGGGGGGGGATGGGTTCAATCAAGCTAAAATAACTACTCAAAGAGTTTATGGAACTCCATTTATTTGGGGGGTACTGTGGTAAGGGATATCGGACACCATGAAGTTGAACCATTAATTCACATATCTATTTCTTATAGTTCTGAGCGTGTGTGTGTGTGTGTGTGTGTGAGAGTATACGTGCGTGTGTATGTGCATGTGCGTGTGTTTCTAATGCTGCACACACTCACCATGCTTGTCCGCAGAGCCCCCTTCATAAATGGCTGATACCACCAGCTTTCCCAGGGGGGAGTCTATGCCCCCCTCCACCGCAAGGTCAAGTTGTCCATCCTTTGTGGGGGGGAAGGACAAGGAAACATCACTTTGTGATTCATTTATCCATGTCAGCCTCGTTTCCAACTTCTTCATCTGTCCATCACGGTTTCCAGCTGCAATTCTCAGGGGGCAGTTTTACAAGACTTCCCTTTGCGGTTAGATGGTACCCTCCACCCCCCACTGTCACGGCAGCGTGTTCAGAGACAATAGTTACCTTTTTTATTCTCAGCAGCCGAACGTCCCTCCCCGCTATCTGCTCTGGGGTGAACTGTTAATGACATCACAAAGGGACAATGCCTCCGCATAGCAACAGCAGAACAATGGAGCATTCCACCCACACATCCAGGAAGTGACATAATCAAGGAAGTGCTCACAGAGAATGTTAGCCACATGTGTGCTTAACACAACATGTGGCACCTAAACAGGACCACGATAAGTCACAGATTGCATATGGTATATGTTACTATGGAAACACATTTTTACTAATTGTACAGCTTGTTTGTTTTTTTTTTTAAGAGGTGTAATTAATCTTCTCCTGAAATCTTTGACTGGAAATAGATTTGTAATTCAGCTGTGCTATCAGGCCAGCTATTTTCATTTTAAGGCAGCACTTTAACACACAACGGCACAAACAATGTTCCCTCTAACCAATAAACGGTCTGGTAATTACAGGCCTACCATTGAGTACGGATCAAAGTCTTCCACATACTTCTGGAAACCCTGAAAGAGAAAGCAAAAGCTGCAGCATTTGATGAACACATTAGATGTAGGGCGAAAATAAAAACACATTTGAGACGCATCGAAACCGACAACAGTAATAACTTCCTCCTGTGATTTAGACGAACACGTAAAATGGAACCGCAGGTCAGGCGGTTTTGTGCGTTTGGACGCAGTCGGAGATAAATCGGCAGTGACACGGCTTCCGTCTCTGCAGGGTTCAGAATGCACACGTACCACAGTAATGTGCACGTCAATGGTCTGCTTTAAAAGACAAAACAGCCATTAATGTGCACGCGCAAATCACATTCCTTGTTAACACAGACAATGGGAAATAATAAAAATGAGAGGATTACACGTAGATTTATTCTGACAACCGATTTAACACCTCCCAGGTCATTCCGTTCCGACATAAATAGACGCGAGTAATAATAGATGAATGGAACGTGTGCTGGGCGGAAATGTTCAGAAAGCAAAGCCTTCGCGGTGTTGGACGTTCGCAGTGTGCAGAAATCCCCACAGTGATGGGGAAAGGTCATTCAATCAAAGCACACAGTGGGTTGCAGGGCCTTCCAGTAGAGGTCCTACTGAAAATGAAACCCGGAGAGCTATAATTTAATGTCAGGCCTGTATTATCGCAAGAGGTCTTCCATGCGATGAGAGACCGCTTACAAAAATAATTTTAAAAAAATAACAGCACTGACATTTAAATTATAGTTGTCAAGCAATCTCCTGATCAGTATTTGAAGATCAGAAGATCTTTAAATTATTATTATTATTATTATTATTATTAGTAGCAGTAGTAGTAGTAGCAGCAGCATAGTAATAGTAGTAGTAAAACTGGCTGTGAGTATGTGACAGGTGTGTGATGGGCAATGCACAGATTTGAGTAGGTGTGTTTATACAGGCGTGAAAGGCCACATTTTTTTATCACCTCTTTGTCCTCCCATGTTGTTTCTCAAGGTTAAATTAACATATTGAGTTTGTTTAAAAAAGAAAAGAAAAAAGATCACTGAAATCTGATCGCCCATCATGCTTTGCAAGTGAGTTATTCTAGAGTGTTCCACTCAGCTCATTTTGCGTAGACAATCCAAGCAGTACTGCCCTCGGGTATAGCCCTGCAAGTCCTTATGAAACACTGCACAGTTTCATCGAGGCATTCATTATACATAAGCCTTTCGCTCACGGCTTCTCAAAGATGCTGAAGAATGAAAACGAGCTAATGAGTCACGATGAACTCGCTAGTCAGTTCTGCTACCAAGTAATCAAAGTCCCACATCCAATCAGGGGTTGAGTGCTGTAATTTCCAGCTCAATTTCCTGCGACACTGGGAAGAACAGATTCAAAGCACAATAACGGAGTCTGAAGAGTCTAACTGGGCCCAGACTCACCCGCGGCACTTCATGCACTCAACGAATCCTCCAGAAATTTTAAACGCATTTTTCAATGACCACGGCCACCTTCTGTTCTGAGAATTTAAGCTGAGAATTTAACCTGGTAGTTGACTCAGAATGGCAGAAGTTTAAATGCTCTCCAGCCGAATGCTTTTCGGTTATTTCATTTCATTCCACAGCCGGATTAAAACCACGGGCTGGAAGATGAGCGTATAATGAGTGTAATAAATGTCTGGGGTGGCAGAGCTGTTAAGGAGGCAGATTACTGGTTGCTCCTCTGGGACTCGCGGCTGTGAATGGGATCGTGTTCCACACCCACACCACAGCAACACCGAACCACAGCAGCCCTCATGTGCACTACAAGCTGGCAAAGGCGACGCATGCACACTCACACATGCACACACGCACGCATGCATGCATGCGCACACATGCACACTCACACATGCACACATGCATGCACACACATGCACGCACGCACGCACACACACATTCATTCACACACACACACACACACACACACACACACACACACACACACACGTGAACACACACACTCACACGCACACAAAACTCAGGGCATCCTTCACACACTAGAGCCCCCTCTCGAGTGAAAGCCCTTAGAAACACACGGCAAAACACACCAGGCCGGGGGGGGGGTCAATTCCATCTACAAGGGACATCTCCCTTGGCGGAATATTAAAAATATAATTTCAGTTTTAGGTGCATGTGATTGGCTCAAACAGTTTCTACCAGCAAAGAAGGGCATTTGAGATCATTACAGAGCTGTCCTGTGACCAGCCACCCGTGTAAGGGCTGCTATGGGAGCAACTGGGGGTTTCAGGTCTAAAGCGAGAAAATGCACCTCAAATAAATCCAAAGCAGCTTGGACAGCAATGTTATGTTTCCAGAGGCTATATATATGAACAGATTTATTTATTATTTCAGATATATATAAATATAAATAACAGTACTGGTACTTCTTTTCCTCAAGGTCTCACAGAAAATGGCTCTAACTGAAGCTGAGATTAAAAGCTATTTTTTTCTTTAATACTACCTCTCAGGGCATAATGTCTTTACCTCTACAGGCTTTGATGTTATACTAGCTGCTTTGTAGTTACTTCTATTTTTTTTTTTTGCTTTAGACCATGAACCCTGAATGCCCCATTGTAAAACATCAGGTCCTCAAAAACTCCTATAAATATATAAAATATCTTACCTTTAACACAAAAAATGAATTAAAAGAAATGCAATTGACCCCAAATCTGAGAGACACATCAAACATTTGCTACAGATGTGCAATACACAGCTCATCGGCTGTTAAAAGCGCAAATTTTGAACAGAAACAGGAAGTAGATATTTCACTCGGGGGGGGGGGGGGGGGGGGGGGGGGGGGGGGGGGGGATGGAAATGCACCAGCCTACTTGTTTTTTGTGGGACCTAAAGGACGTGTTATAAACCACCATCCTCTTCAGCATCTCCGGCGGCTGCAACACAGAACGAAACGACAGCCGACGTGAGAAAAAAAAAAACGCATCCTTTCAAAATAAGAGCGCAGCCGGCACACTCACGATGCAGCGCGAGTCACATGACCTTGACTATATTCTGTGCTAATACCGTCAGGCCCGGCGGACTCACAAGGACACCGTCTTCAGCGTCGGCCCTGCTCCCTTCCATATCGGGCTGACGAGCTAAATGTAATTACCGCTCTGCCTGGACCCCACCCAGCTCTGATTTCTGATGCATTTACTGAAAGCAACATGGGGCCCTGAACCTCTGTGCTGGACCCCATTACTCAACCTTCACAGCTCTGCTTCCTGAGCTGAATGCTAAGCACGACCACTGGATCAGGAAGCAGGACTCAGACCAGATTGTGCACCGCAGGGGGACTCACTGGCATCAGTACGAGGATCAGGTATGACAGACGTCCGCTCGAACGCCTGCTGGACCCTGTGATTGGCTGCTTCCTCTCTGAGGAATCTGGCTCCCAGAATTACCCAGAATGACTTGGGCTCACACTCATGTGGTTCATCCGATTAATACGATGTTATACAGACAGATCTTTCAGGTTCCTCAGATGGAGATGGAGCAGATGGAGTTTTTGAAAGGGACTGGGATGTGAGGGGTGGGGGGATGGGGGGGGGTGGGTGGCAATATGAACTCATTGTGACAGGTCATTCATTAAAAACCCCTCAGTGAAGCGCTTCTCCTCCAGTGATTCAATAAGTCCCACAGCACCCCCCCCCCCCCCCCCCCCCGATCCTCTGCTCCACATACTTATCAGTCCTGAATGTAAGCCCTTCCCTCAAAGAGAACTATTTAACAATGGAAGAAATATTTCACCCACACCCCAAGGCCATTCATATTATTGCTGGCTTTTCCTCGAAGAATTCAGCGTGGACTGTAGCCCAAAACCAAAGATAAACTGTCCCTGTGTCCAACTTCTATCACATGGCTGTGAGAAATGATTAAATAAGTTTTTACCTCAGAATAAAAACTTTCAGTTTTCCCTAAACTACACGCTAGAAAATGTAACATATTAAAACCCAAAACAGGAGCTCTCTGCTTACACTGTGTCCCCCATTCTAAAGTGAGGGTACCACACACACGCACACGCACACGCACAAACGCACACACGCACACACGCACACACGCACACAGTCCCGTACTGCTGTCCTTGTGGGGACTTCCCATTGACTACATTCATTCCGTAACCTCTAACCCTAACCCCAACCACTACATGCCTAACCTTAACCCTAACCTTAACCTAATTGTAACCCTAACCCAAACCCTAAGTCCTAACCCTAAAACAGCCTATTGAACTTGTGGGGACCAGCAAAAGCTCCCCACAAACCATAATTATCCTCATCTTTCTATCCTTGTGGGGACATTTGGTCTCCACAAAGATAGTATTACAAGTTCACACACACACACACACACACACACACACACACACACTCACCAGTGCCTCGGAGCGCAGGGTGGGTCTGTGGGATGCTTGTGAGGGGGGCAGCATGATGGGTTTGGACATGATGGGGGACACCTGCCTCCGCTGGTTTGGAGGACTGGGTGCCATTTGCTGCACCCCGTTTAAAAAAAAAAAAAAAAAAAATTCGACATGAAAATGCACCAGACCCAGATCAGAGGGGGAAAAAGTCCACACACAACCCCCCCCCCCCCCCCCCAAAACACTCAACTGAGCAAGGACTTAATATGCGCAGAGTCAGCAAACTTTCTGCAAAGGCATTTTCACCCAGGGGAACACTTTCCCACAGAACGCATAAACTATTCTCATAACTGCACATTCATCACAGATATTGCCACAGGAGTAGCAGGTAATAATTAAAACAGAACTGCCCTTTTCTTCGAAAACAGGTTTCTGTATGGATGATTCATCTTTTCAACCCCCATCAATTACAGACACACGAGCAAACCCACCCCCCATCAATTACAGACACATGCGCAAACCCACCCCCCCCCCGCATCAGTTACAGACACGCGAGCAAACCCACCCCCCCCCCCATCAATTACAGACACGCGAGCAAACCCACCCCCCATCAATTACAGACACGCGAGCAAATACACTCCCCCCCCCAATCGCAACCCCCCCAGCCCGCCCCAACCCCCCCCCCCCCACTGTTACACAGCACACAGCCACGTACCAGGGAGTTGGTGGAAGCTGATATCCTGCTGAGGTGAGATGTGTTTCTCATGACCTGAACCACAACGAAAGCGAATCAAACCCCTTCACCAGCCACCGTTACTTCAGACAACACCCTCAGGCGTTCACCCCACCGCAGAGAACAGCATTCCCCCGGTGACCCAGAGCGCACCAGCTCATCAAAACAAACTGAGATAGAGAAAGTGTGCACCGTGCATGCATCAACACAACCAGTCGGCCTGCAAACCATGCCCATATAATGCTGAATTCAGAGCCTTGCTACACATTGTTACAACAACACACAAAAAACGACCAATCACCGAAGAGCTACCGAAGCCACAGCAGACATTATAAGTTTTTTTTTTTAAAACATGCAAACTTGCACTGCAAACTCAGTCCATACCATGATCGTATTCATTCATTGCAGTTGTGGGGTGTAATGTTTAGGGAAATGCTCTCACAAAGAGGCTGTAGGTTCAAATCCCAGGTTGGGTTTGTATATTGTACCCAAGAGCAAAGGAACATTAGCTGAATTGGTTAACAGTAAAATATCAATGTTTATAAATGGAGAATGTGCAATACTAGAAGCCGTTTCAGTTGCTCTGGATAAGGAATCTCTGTTAAGCAGACATTTTGACAGTTTTTTTGGACACTTTTGATTCTGTCGTGGTGTTCATGAATGAATCCATAATCATGGCATAATCGTGATGTCATAATCATCTACCTTGGGGCTGGGGGGGTAGGACTGCTCGTTGGAACTGACGCCATGGTAACCCCCTCTCATGGTACCGCCCCCTCTCATTTTGTAGTTATTGTGGTCCCACTGGTTACCGTGGTGCCCCGAGCTGTGGGGGTGACGGTAGCCGACAGTCCCAAACCCATTTTCAGGGTGTCTGGAGCCCGCGTGCTGGGCGGGAGGGGGAGGGGGTGGAGGTGGCGGCGGTGGGGGCGGGGGTGGAGGTGGAGGAGGGGGCGGGGGATGGTGTGGGGTGGGCGAGGACCAGGAAGACTGGGCGGGGCCGGGACGAGAGGAGGGGGAAGGGGAGGGGGGAGGAGGCGGGCCTCTCCCCCGTGCGTTCGAGACGAGGTGCATTCTGGGAAGGGGCGGGGAGTGTCGAGGGGAGGGGGGGTGGTGAGAGGGGGGGAAGTGGGAGGGGGAGTGGTGAGAGGGGGTATGGTGAGAGGGGGAGTGGTGGGAGGGGGTATGGTGGGAGGGGGGGTGGTGAGAGGGGGAGTGGTGAGAGGGGGGGTGGTGAGAGGGGGTATGGTGGGAGGTGGAGTGGTGGGAGGGGGTATGGTGGGTCAGGCGAGGGGACGGAGGAGGCGGGGGCAGGGGGGGCGGTGGCTGGTTGGGCCGGCCCGTGGGAGGGGTGGGGGCCAGTCTTTTGGGTTGCCTCAGGCTGGGGTCCACGTCGTCCAGGTTGATGTCGTCCAGGTCGGTGGTGGCCAGCTGCAGGCCCCCGGGGAATCGGCGCACCGGGGGGCCAGAAGGGGGCGCTCTCGCCGGCCCAATCTAAAGGGACACGTCATCAGACAGGGACAACGGCCCCCAGACCAAACACCCCCCCCCCTCAAAACAAACACACCCCCCCCCCCCCCCTACTCCCGAAACCAAACCAGCTCACTTCACACAAAGATCCTTCCACCTCACCAGATACACAACTCCTGCATTATCTTATGAGCCTCTTAACCACAGGACGTAGTTCCGGTTGGTAACAGGAAGTTCTGAAGCTCTTTTACAGTACAGAACACACAAAGCCACAGTATTGTACTTGGCCATGCGCCGTAATGATTTCAAGCATAAAACTGGAGGGATTCTGCGACCGCAGTTTGAGGACAGAACTTTAGCACAGAACAATTAGCGGAGTATGTGTGACTCTGCAGTATCGACCCTTCTACACGCAGGAAGCTGGCTCCACATACACACTCCAGTAGAGGTGTGTGTGAAAAACACCGCACACAATATCCCTCCTTCCCAACAGCCTACCCACAACATTACCAGTTACATGCTAACACATCATTTGCTAACACAAACCAGGTAAATACCCAGGTAATTAGCCATTCGTATATGATTATATTCGTATATGGGACGGAGTGTGGCACAGTGGGTAAGGAACTGCGCTCGTAACCGAAAGGTCGCAGGTTCGAATCCCGGGTAAGGACACTGCCGTTGTACCCTTGAGCAAGGTACTTAACCTGCGTTGCTTCAGTATATATCCAGCTGTATAAATGGATACAATGTAAAGTGCTATGTAAAAAGTTGTGTAAGTCGCTCTGGATAAGAGCGTCTGCTAAATGCCTATAATGTAATGTAATGTAATGATTATCCTGGCCACTGAGCACCAGTCTATTCCAACAACAGACAACAGCTGGACTGAAGCATCGCTGCTGCTACTTTTTTGTACAGTACATCACTTGCTAATGTGAGCTACATTCTGATGGAAGCCACTCTCTGGGCCTTTCTTAAAAGGGGTTTGGGCCGTCACACAGCACACACAGGGGGTCCAGAGAGGGGCAGAGGACAGCGGGGCCCCTTTAAGAGCGAGGGGGGGGGGCCCGCGGGTACCTCGGGAGTGTCGTTGTCCACGCAGGAGATCTGCTCCAGACGCGTCTGACACAGGCGCTCAACCCAGTGCTGCACCTTCTCCGACTCCTCCAGGTCCTCCCGCTCAGTCTCTGAAACCTGGGTCACATGACCTGCTGCTGACATCACGCACGCACCCGGCCACGCCCAGCCCGGTCATGCCCAGCCCAGCCAGGCCCAGACCAGACCAGCTCAGCTCAGCCCAGCCCAGCCCAGCCAGGCCCAGATCAGCTCAGCTCAGCTCAATCGAGCCGATGCCATTGGGAGACGCGGCCAACACAGGTGACCAGATTCAAACAGTCCAAGTGCGGGTTCGACGTAAAGGGATATATTTACTGGTGAAGGGGTGGCGGATGATATTATTAAGGGGGGGGGGGGGGTGGATAAGATGTTAAAAGCTATTACATTTTAAATATGGGAAATCATTACTGCAGGATACAAGAAGAAACAGCTTTGGTGCTTTGCATATTTTCCAAAAGAAAATTAAGAGAGTAATTGAGCAATAATAAGTGAGTAATTCTGCATTGAAGCATTTGGTTTTTTCCCCCCCACTTAATTATTTTTTGTACTAAAACACTTTGCAATGTGTCCAAATAAATTATCATTTTTCTACTCTCATCTTAAAACACTTTTTCGTCTGGAGGTGGGACCGTCTCTGTAGGGTAACGGTGTGAACGATACAATTTACACTTTTCACCCCAGCCAGAGGCGATGTTTCCATAGCAACGTACCACCATCAAGCCCTCACTTGCACAGATTTTTATACCTTCATACCACTTATTAAGATCCTAATTTAGGTGAAACGGATGATTCACGGCCACTGAAACAGACAGTCACAAGGCCCACAAGGGGCAGTAGTGCAGTATAATGGGTAAGGAACTGGTCTTGAAACCAGAGGTCACAGGTTCAATTCCCGGGTAAGACACTATCGTTGTGCCCTTGTGCCATATACTTCAGTATATACATATTGCTTCAGTATTAAATCCAGCCCTTTAAACAGATGCAATGTAAACGCTGGATAAGAGCGTCTGCTAAATACCCGTAATGTATTGTAATGTCTATAATGTAATGACCTCACGGAAATTTTCACGACCTTTTCCAGAACCTGCTCTAGTGCACGGGACAGGCCAGACGGGCACTGCACCTCTGAGGACAAACATGGCCGAACCGCACGTACCTCCTGCACCAGCCTGTTGATCTTCAGCTGTTTCTCCCGCTCGTGCATCTCCTCCTTCTCCCTGGCCAGCTTCAGCTCAAACTCCATCTCTTTCTTATTCTTCCTCTGCTCCTGCAGCGTGTCCGTCTTGGACAGCTTCTTCTTCTGCTTCTTCCCTTTCCCTTTCTGATTGGTCCACAGCGCGTTAAGGAGGTACCCATCCCACACCCCCTTTTTTTAAAACTGCGTGCATTTTCACTCCAAAAAGTCAGTACGTGCATAACACGTCACGGCAACACGATTCGAGCCACTCATCTAGATTCAGTCAACATTTTTCCAAAATTTCTGTAATTATATTTCTTCCAAAACACAGACAGTTTCACAGTTCTTTGGCAAGTTGCGTTTGGGAAGAAAAACTGCATGTAATTTTATTATGTTAAATTTAAGGGGAAAATGTTTCGTGAATCCAAGTCTGAGTCCACAGCTCAGAAACTGAACAAAGAGTGTCACTGAGGAAGTTTGCTTCAGAAAAGAGAGTCTGACCGAGGGGTTTTTAAAGCTTGTTTCAGGAAAGGGAGAGCAGCGCCTGAGGGTTTTTCAAGGTTAGCTCCGGATAGAGTCTGATAGAGAGTTATTTTTAAAAAAGTTTTCTAGAGATAAACACAGACAAGGGCATAAAAAAGTTTGTTAAAAATAATAATAAACACGGCATCACAGCATACTCGCAAACAGACCGCACACTTTGTACCGCACACTCTGTACCGCACACTCTGTATCGCACACTCTGTACCTTTCTCAGTGTAGGCAGTTTCCCCTCATATCGGTAAAACCAGCCAAACGCTAGAGAAACACAGTAAATCACTGAGTCACTGTGCAGCCGAAACACCAGGCTACGGAAGGGACGGAAACAAACCCGGGGTGTGATTCTGGCCTACCCGCCCAACAGAAAATGTCTGTGTGAATAAACAAAACAGGAAAAAAACAACAAAAAAAAACTGAAATTGAAAGCATAAAATGAGACACACAGCAAACCACACGGGAGGTGAGTGAGAAGACGAGGAGTTGTAGTACTGGATGAAATTTAAAACCATATTTCTGTCAGAACAAAAGCTTTCTCACCAATACGACTGTATTAAGCAAGCTGTTCTTTTCTGCTTTTCAGTATTTTATAGGAATTCCGCTTGTTCCCCTTGAGGGGATTTCACTCTTTTTCAAAAACCATTTTTTACTGTATATTAGTTTTTCTATTCCGCCTAAAAAAATTGCCATTGGGAAGCCCAGTATGGCCACATCTTTGTAGAAGGTATGAAACAAAAATAATTTTAGAAAACGAAGAGGGCAATTCAATTGGCCCATGGTACAAAAGGTAAACGCTACAAGGAAATAATTAAGTCACTTAATTAAGTAACTTAAGATTCTTAATCCTCAGGCTTGGCAAGAGGGCACTAAATATTGTGCTCGGACATCAGGGGGCATTTTCTACAGAGTTGTCAATGTGTGGAACAGTTTGCAGTGTCATGTAGTAGAGGTAGACGTTTGCAGTGTCATGTAGTAGAGGTAGAGACGTTTGCAGTGTCATGTAGTAGAGGTAGAGGCGTTTGCAGTGTCATGTAGTAGAGGTAGAGACGTTTGCAGTGTCATGCAGTAGAGGCAGAGACGTTTGCAGTGTTGAAGACCAGGCTCGACACACTGCTGGACACTCTTCAGTCTGTAAGTAAATAATGGGCCTAGATGGGCTGAACGGCTGGTGCTCATCAGTGTGTATTCTTATGTTTTTATGTTCTAGATGAGCTGAATGGCCTGTTTTCATCAGTGTGTATTCTTATGTTCTGATGTTCTGGCGACTGATGGATTGATGGAAATAAGAGGTGGGAAGAGTCTTCGGTTGTCAGAATAAAGCTAAACCTGGGCCCTGCCGCTCCGGGCAGAGCGGACTCACTCACTTTCCCTTTCCCTTCATCATCTTCATCATCTTCGTCTTCATCTTCCTCTTCCTCATCGATCCCTGACTGCCAGGCGGGCCCTGCGTTGTCTGTAGAAGACGTGACATGCCACGCGAACAGCACAGAGAGCACACGCAGAGCACACGCAGAGCACACGCAGAGCACAGATAGAGCACACGGACAGCACACACAGAGCACATGGACAGCACACGCAGAGCACACATACAGCACACGCAGAGCACACATACAGCACACGGAGAGGACACGGAAAGGAGACGAACAGACGCCGTTAGCCATGCCGTGAGACCACGGAGAGGACTCTTCCCCTAAAGGGCCTCTTCCAAGGAAGCACAACATCACCATGAAGGACCAGACCCCAGGGCAGCCGTACAGGCCTGCATTCAGCCAAGGCTGCCCCGTGACTCCTTTCTTTTCCTTTGAAGTGGTTTTGCAACAGTTTTTTTTTAAATTTCCGCTCACAGACACAAATTGTAACAGCTGGACTCACAAAACTGTGCTTCTGAAATAAACACTTGCAAAAGCACTCGAAGAAACGCTCGAAAACAACTGCGCTTAGTTCTGAATCAGTACAGAAGGAGAGATGCTGCCCAGGCCTTGGTGTTAAAGAGATGACGTGTTAGGGGCTCACATGGTCTGACTGACACAGAAAGCATTATAAAGATCTTGCACAAGCACAGGCTGTCAGCCATAGCCCAATCTTTCAGTTTTCTGGGGTTTCTGTGTTACCAAATTTTTGGGGTGAAGGGAGAATTCTGTTACCTGAGCTCTTGGATTTCGGGGGCGAAGGGGGTGGGCTGTCCGCTTTGGAAGGAGCTGGCATGGGGGAGGGGCTCCTGGGCGATTCTCTGGCCCCCCAGTCCTCCTCCCACTCCCGATTGTGTTTCCGCTCCGCAGCCTCGATCCTACAAACATCACATCATTACATCACACAAACACAGGAACCAATCAGACACAATGCAGTCATTACATCACACAAACACAGGAACCGTTCAGACACACTGCTATGGTAAGCTATGGATGTAGCATTGGGCCAGCTCTATGTGAATACAGTACGGCAACGTTGTAGTGTTGGGTTAGCTCTATGTGAATACGATTGGGTAAGGCCATAGCATTGGGCTAGTCCTCTCACAGGTGAATACAGTAAGGCAAGGATGAAGTGAGATCTCCTCCATACCCCTGTGACTCTACCTATCGCTTCTCGTTTTAAAGTCTGAAAAAGATTCAAGGAAGCACACCTGCTTGCGCACTGCTTTTTTCTTTCTGCAGACGAAGCAGGTGCGTGACCCGCGCTAACGCACAAGCTTTTAGGAAGGCCGATTAAAACGACCGGGAGAACGGGCTCGGCGGAAACGCAACGTACTTCTCCATCTCCCTCCGGTACCGCTCCTCCTCCTCCACCGTCTTCTGAGAAATCTCCATCTTCCTCCTGCGTGCGTGCGCGAGAGAGAGAGAAGCGTTCGCTTCAGTTAGCGCAGTTGGCGGGTTAGCGCAGTTAGCGGGTTAGCGCGGTTAGCGGGTAGCGCGAGGACAGACAAACAGCCATCAGCAGGTCTGACTGCGGTCTGTACATTACTCAGAGATACTGCATGCAGCTCTCTCTCTCTTTCTTTCTCACTTACTCACTCACTCACTCACTCCAATCACAGATTTCCACTCACATATCCACCTAAAACCCATCAATTCATTTTTTGTCCACTGTAGGGGATATGAGTTTCCGGTCTTACTCTCAAGAAACATATACGCCACTATGCTGAAACCTGCACTACAAGTGACATCTAGAATAAAAGTAAAATAATATTTTTGGAAGTGTTTTCATCCAAGACACGCGTATTATGTCAAAAAATCATTGTTAATCCTTTTTTTCCAGCCAGGTCCCCAGAGGAGTTTTTAATATGATGCTGGGCAGGAAACTCAGTGACAGATTCTCCCAGCAGATGGCTGACGGCAGCGAGCAGGGCCTTGGACGCGACTGTACGACGGGATTTTATTGGAAAACCAGCAAACTGAAGGTCAATAAATACAAACAGCATATGCTGCAGTGTGTCATCTAAGGCCATTAAGGATGAATGCCCTTTGCCATAATGGCCCCGAGCTTTACTCACAGTCCCTGGAAAGCTCTTAAAATGTTTGCTCCTGTAATCGAGCTCCGGTAACAAAGCCAGATTTGGCGACCGGGCTCCTTGCGTGACGAGCATCAACAAAGCCTGTCTCGGTTGAATTTACATTTCAGAAGGTCGCCATGGACACCATCGTCTTCTGCTCATCTGTAGTACCAAAAGATGTGTTCTGCAATCATGTCGTTACTGCCTGTCTGTCTGTCTGTCTGTCTGTTTGTCGGACTGTGCCTGTCTGTCTGTCTCTCTGTCTGTCTGTTCATCTTCAACAATCCTGTCATTACTGTGTGTCTGTCTGTCTGCCGGTCTGTTCCTCGATATGCTGTGCAGAGTGTGGACAGATAAAGGTAACCTTCTTGTCTTTCATTTCAATCTCTGTTTAATTATTTTCAAAGATATTTGTTACCTCAAAGTCAAGTATCTCGGACTCCCTCTTACCCTCTCAATTGTCTGTCGTTTCTCTCACTCTCTCTCATACATACACACACACACACTCTCTCTCTGACACACACACACACTCTGACTCTCCCTCTTCCCCCTCTACCTCCCTCCCTCTCGTGCAGTGGTGCATGCTGGGACACTCACTGTCGCTCCAACTCCTGCTGCTCTTTGTGGATCTTGTTGGTCTCCAGCGCCACCCTCTTCTGGTGCATCAGCTCCTGCCTGTCCAGCTCCCGCCTCGCCTCCACGGCCAGGCGCTCCTCGTCCGTCATGAACAGCTCCCTGCCCTGGGGGGGGGGCCCAGATAGAGGAGTCAGACTGCCCCCACGCCACGCCCCAGCACCCGCTCACCAGTCCTGACAACCACTCACCTGCACTAGCATTAGCTTCTTTACTATCGCACTAGCATTAGTTTCTTTACTAACGCACTAGCATTAGCTTCTTTACTAACGCACTAGCATTAACTTCTTTACTAACGCACTAGAATTAGTTTCTTTACTAACGCACTAGCATTAGCTTCTTAACTATCGCACTAGCATTAGCTTCTTTACTAACGCACTAGCATTAGCTTCTTTACTAACGCACTAGCATTCGTTTCTTTACTATCGCACTAGCATTAGCTTCTTTACTAACACATTAGCATTAGCTTCTTTACTATCGCACTAGCATTAGCTTCTTTACTATCGCACTAGCATTAGCTTCTTTACTATCGCACTAGCATTAGCTTCTTCACTTTCACTATTGGTACCTTTGAAAACATCAGAAAGCGCATTTAAAATGGATGGAAAATGAGGTAAATATAATGAATACAATAAAACGAATGCTTCTTTACTATCGCACTAGCATTAGCTTCTTTACTAACGCATTAGCATTAGCTTCTTTACTATCGCACTAGCATTAGCTTCTTTACTATCGCACTAGCATTAGCTTCTTTACTATCGCACTAGCATTAGCTTCTTTACTAACGCATTAGCATTAGTTTTTTACTATCGCACTAGCATTAGCTTCTTAACTATTGCACTAGCATTAGTTTCTTTACTAACGCACTAGCATTAGTTTCTTTACCAACGCACTAGCATTAGTTTTTTTACTATCGCACTAGCATTAGTTTTTTTTACTATCGCACTAGCATTAGTTTTTTTACTATCGCACTAGCATTAGCTTCTTAACTATTGCACTAGCATTAACTTCTTTACTAACGCACTAGCATTAGCTTCTTTACTATTGCACTAGCATTAACTTCTTTACTCTCGCACTAGCATTAGTTTCTTTACTAACGCACTAGCATTAGCTTCTTTACTATCGCACTAGCATTAGCTTCTTTACTAACGCACTAGCATTAGCTTCTTCACTAACGCACTAGCATTAGCTTCTTTACTATTGCACTAGCATTAGCATCTTTACTAACGCACTAGAATTAGTTTCTTTACTAACGCACTAGCATTAACTTCTTTACTAACACACTAGCATTAGCTTCTTTACTATCGCACTAGAATTAGTTTCTTTACTAACGCACTAGCATTAGCTTAGTTACTAACGCACTAGCATTAATTTCTTTACTATCGCACTAGCATTAGCTTCTTTACTAACGCACTAGCATTAGCATCTTTACTAACGCACTAGAATCAGCTTCTTTACTATCGCACTAGCATTAGCTTCTTTACTCTCACACTAGCATTAGCATCTTTACTAACGCACTAGAATTAGCTTCTTTACTATCGCACTAGCATTAGCTTCTTTACTAACGCACTAGCATTAGCATCTTTACTAACGCACTAGAATTAGCTTCTTTACTATCGCACTAGCATTAGCTTCTTTACTCTCGCACTAGCATTAGCATCTTTACTAACGCACTAGAATTAGCTTCTTTACTAACGCACTAGCATTAGCTTCTTTACTATCGCACTAGCATTAGCTTCTTCACTTTCACTATTGGTACCTTTGAAAACATCAGAAAGCGCATTTAAAATGGATGGAAAATGAGGTAAATATAATGAATACAATAAAACGAATGCAAAATAATATGTTGGAGGTCATTTAAAAAACAAAAATGTTTTCCATAAAAAAATATTTATTACACATTATGTATGGTCATAGGTACACATGCTACGAGAGAAATTTTTTGGTTCATTCAAAATCATTAACAAACCCATGTTCTAACCTTTCTTCAAGCTGCTGAACACAACCGTAAACTTGCTTCAACCCTCAGACTTACCGTTTTCCTAACCCTAACCCTAACCCTAGCTGAACCCTAGTTTGAGCCCTAAACCCTAATTGAAGCCATTGGTACCTTTGAAAACATCAGAAAATCCATTCAAATTTGATGGAAAATGAGGTAAATATCATGAATACAATAATACAAATGAAAAATAATATGTTTGAGTCATTTAAAAAACAAAAATGTTTTCCCTAAAAAAATATGCATTTATTGTACTGATAGGGACACTGTACAGAAGGATGTGCCATCATTCAGATGAAACTCTATGCGGTGAGATTAGCAGTCCTGTGTACTCACCGCTCCCGTCAGCACGGTGATGGTCAAACTCCGGCTGCTCTTCAGGACCCGGACGGCCTAGGAAACAGGTCCAAGAAAAGTCACAGAAACCCCAGCATTTCAGAGAGAGTCCACCGTTAGGGGCTGTCAGACATGACAACGGGTGTCACTGTTTCCAGCAAACCCGTCATTTCATTGCAATCCATCATTAGGTACTTTAAGACGCAGCAATTTGAGTCAGAGTTTCCAGCGATTTTAACGCGATGAAGAGGAGGCAGTGAAGACTGTATTTTATTCATTTTTAACCAGTGGCTGTAGAAGGGTAATATTCCATGCAGGTAATATTTCATACCTCCTTATGATCCATGGCAGTAAAATCCACCCCGTTCACCTCCACGATTTGATCGCCCACCTTTCACACACACACACACACACACACACACACACACACACACAATGTTTTGTTACTACAGTCATTATTCAGTACTTATCATTACAATCATTAAGAAGTCACAATATAAATATCCAAGTATTTAATGTCCTGTAGTTAAAAAAAATATTAATCTCATTACATAAATCTCAATGTGTTTGTCAGACTGTAGCTTGTAGTGTGTTTGATGGTCTGTAAGTTAAATGCAGTGTAAATCTCATAGTATAAGTCTCATGTGTTACAGTGTAAATCTCATGGTATAAGTGTTGTGTATATTTGACGGTCTGTAAGTTAACTGCAGTGTAAATTCCACAGTATAGTCTCTGTGTTCAGTGTCCTGTAGCTCACCTCAAGCCCTACTTCAGCAGAGAGAGAGCCAGGCTTCACGTTGCTGATGTATATGCCAGGTTTCTGAGTCGGGCCACTCGATATGCTGAGAAATTACACTTTTATTAGAGGCAGTTTCAGAGCTAATGTTACAGCACCTGATTCCCACACCTTTACCTGTTCTACACATTTACCTGATTCCACACCTTTTCCTGCTCTACACATTTACTTGATTCCCACACCATTTCCTGCTCTACACATTTACCTGATGCCCACACCTTTACCTGTACTACACACTCACCTGATGCCCACACCTTTACCAGTTCTACACTCACCTGATGCCCATTCCTTTAGTGCCCACCAGACTGAGGAAGACCTTCTTCTCCTTGATCTCTTTCCCTGTGATGGAGGCCAATCCAGCCACACTGCTCTTCTTCTCCTGCAAGATCCCATAGTAATATTATAATGATTTTATATTAATGTTGAAATGGCGTTATATTAATGTGGTAATGACCTTACCCCAGATTCAGATACAAATTGATCCACAAACTGCCACTTGAGGGGATCTTCTGAGGAGCTGGAAAGGACATATAACTGTGAATATGCGTGCTTTCACTCAGAAACATATCTTAGGCAATGATTTAAAAAAGCAGATTTATATAGCACCATTCACTGCTTTAGATCCTTACACTAAATAGTGGGGTGATCCAACTCAGCTCTCACCAATGTGTAGAGCTCAGTTAGACAGTAGCCCAGAACAGAAGAAAGCTGTTCTCTGATTGGTCCAGAAAGAAGGCAGCCACTTCCTTTCCTGCCAACATCACTTCAAATAACACCTTGCTTTTCCAGCACCGCAGGTCCAAACCGAGCCCCATCCCAATGAGCTTCATCAGCGATTAGGCCCTACGTCTACAGAACAGGCCCTACCTCTACAGAACAGGCCCTACACCTCTACAGAACAGGCCCTACCTCTACAGAATGACTCCATCTCAGGTAAGTGCTTTAACTCCTAATCTGACATGTGTAAACCTGTCAGGTCAAAGCCCTATAGCCAGCACACACTGACATCTGTCAACCGTTACATCAGCCCGTCAACCGTAGCAACACAAGCTGTCAATCAGGGCCACTAACAAATACGATAAGCCTGCTCAGTGAGGGTCATAGATTTGCTCAAATGAGCGTGAAATCTTTTTTACACGGTGCGTACAAGTTCATCCATTATTGTTGGCAGCAGCGTTAATCCATTATGGAGTGGTTATCTCAGTATCTGGAGATTTCTCAGACATGCGAAAGGACTTTGGCTAATGCACTGAGGTCGAAACGTTACGAAATTTAATGGAAAAGGGCCATATGAGTCACTCTGGGTCACCCTGTGTTTCACTGTGTCTGTCAATCATTCAGAGCTCCGCCCACTGTCATTCTGCACTGTGGCAGCAAGAACGAGGCTGAAGAGCCGCCATTTTCCTCAAACACAAAAAGCTTCTGCACTTTACCTCTTTGCTGGAATCATTCCGACATCTGTATCAAAATAAAAGCATAAAGGCATAGTAATTAATACATTTCATATAAAACACATAATACATGAACACATAAATACATAATCCGCATAAGGAAATCCCTCATGCTAAAAATAACGTTAAATAAATGACTTCGTATTAGTTAAGGCACAGGTCCAGTGTGTGGATGGGCCCTGTGGTCTGTTATCTACTTAATGTCACAGTTGGTCAATAAAAAGCTAAAATGACATTCACATCATCGCAAACAGGTATATTAACGGTTCTCGCACAACGCCCGAAGACATCTGAACAAAACATCTCATCTACGGGTCATCAGCATGCGATTACCACCGTGAAAACAGCAGCGGCGGCTCTGCAGTGCCACCTGGTGGCCGACTTACGCCTGACTTTCAGAGACACGGTCTTCTTGGTCCGGATGAGGCTGATCACTTCCTCGTGGATGCAGGACGAAATGGAATAACCGTTGATCCGCATGATCTCGTCACCGACCTGAGGTCAAAGGTCGACACACAAGAGGCCGTCACAGAGAGCACCGTGTGAAACTGAAGAAATCCTGATACTTATCTAATATGTGGACAAGAGCTCACGACCTGAGCAGAGATCATGTTTAATTCATACCTAAGCAGGCTGTATGCCCGATACTGTTATTGATCTTGCGAATGGGCCCACAAATCATGCTGATGTTAAATCTGTGGTGAGGACTGTGGGGTGGCTAGAGGACAGATTCAAACTAAGGGGGTAATTTTTTGAAAAACTGGCTTTCTGTCACTCTGATGTACAGCAATCCAATGCTCTGAACACTGGGATGAATAATTTACTGGATTGTAAATCTTCACAGTGAACTCTGGTGTCAGGAGGATAATTAGTTTTATCCCCAAAACACGACTTAATTTGACACGTATGTGACACAGCTTTGTGAAACCAACAGTTCACCAGATAATGAATATGTGAACCATGGAAATTGCACTAAATGGTCTTTAAATATTCAGAACCCATTGATTTTTTTTTTTTAATTAATGTGACCCAAAAATGGCCCTAAACTGCCCCCTAGTGGATAACATTGGTGAAGTGCACAATTTGAAATACCATTTCTTCAAGAGTCCAGCGGTCATGACTGAAAGCCATGGCAAGAATTTGAATCGATCTCTGTGATTTCACATAGCCCTGATCCCTTAAATCAGTGGATTCAAACAAATCTCAGAGAGTACTACATTTGGTAAAATATCTAATTATTCACAGTTCTGCAAACATATGCAGCATAAATGCGATAATTCATCAGTGAGAAACATTATATGTGTGTGCAGTGAAAAGTTAAAAGAAAAAAACAGAAAGAAACATGTGAAAAATGCTCTTGAAACTTTGCTTCAATTCTGAACCAATTCTTGACCCCACCAAGTGACCGCCCCCCCCACCCCCCACCCAATATTTCTGTGAGTCTCTGCCCACCGTGACCAATTCACCTGGGGGCTGGGGGGGGACACCCCTCTCCAGGTGACTCCCCAATGTTTCTGAGAGTCTCCGCCCACAGTAACCTCTTCACTCCCAGGGGGGCCCGCCCCAGCCCCAGCCCCAGCCCCCTGGCCCCGCCCCTGCCCCCGCCCCCACCCGCACCCCAGCTCACCTGCAGGCCCACGTTCGCCGCCTGCCCGTCCTTCACGATCTGGGAGATGAAGAGGCCGCAGCCAAACTCCAGCCCCCCCCTCACGCTCAGGCCCAGCCCCTCTGGGTGGGTCCGGTCCAGACGCACCTCCTTCAGCTTCCTGGGGTCCCATTTTTGGGGGGGGGCATGGGGGGGGAGTGCAGAGGTAAAACAGCTAGTCATTCACTCATTCATCCATCCGTTCATTCATTCATTCATTCACTTACTTCAGCCACGCTTATCCAGAGTGTTTTTCACACCTCACATTTGTACAGACTATCCATCAATAGAGCTGGATATTTTTATGAGGGTTAAGCAGTCAATTCCACTTCAGTTCAGTCTGAAATTAATTTAAATTCTGTTCGAGAACTGGGAATAAATTCCCATAATGTTCCACGAAAGTGCTTACAAATTACAAGCTGAGGGTTCTATAATTCTGATTTTACCAGCATCAAAAGCGTTTAATTATTTTAAATAATTATGTGAATCAGGTGTGGTAGACATGAAACTTTCTGCACACTCCATTTCTTGCTTGTGGGCAGGCAAAATCCCCTCGCCCCACCCAATTCCACACCACCCCCCTGCCTTATCCCGCCCCGCTCCGCCCCGCCCCGCCCCGACCCCACCTCCTCACCGGGATCGTTTGGGCGTGAGCTGGTCGTACTCCACCTGGTGCTTGAGGGGGATGAGGGGGCGGATGGCGTCGAACAGGGGCAGGCGGGGCGGGTCGTTGATCACCAGCTTCAGGTCCCCCACCAGGACCGGCAGGTCCATGGACCTACAGGAGGAAGCCCTCAGAACTCAGCCTTCGCCCATTTATACGGGGTACCCCCAAAAGTGCCATCACACCTCCCATATGAGCTTAACATGCTTTAGTTAGCATCCCTAATGAGAGAGAAATGGGGGGTGGACCACTGGAAAGAACTCATCATATAGTCCACCCCCCTAGGAGGGGCACTCGCTCTGCACACCATCCCGAGCGCACGTATTGTTTAACTTTTTACATGTTATTTATTGTTATTTCTTAAAACAATTATTGTCTTGTGGTTATTAGTTAAAATATAGGTAGGCTTGTTTTGTATTAGGTTTCCTTTTTCTGAGTGTTTTGTTTTTTTTTGTAATCTAGGGAATGTCTATGTCTGAATGTAATTTTTGTTCCTTTTGACTTTTAAAGGAATACGTTTTAAAAAATGTAAAATGTAACAACCAAATAAAGATACTTCATCCCTAATGCTAGGTTCCCCCCAACTTTAGATCAGATCAATTTAATTTGTATAACACTTTTTTTTTTACAGACAACTGTCAAAGATGCTTTACAGAGTAACAGAAGGAAAACTGGGCAAAACCAGGCCCTAACTCCCAAAAAGCAAACAAGTGAGATAAAAATTAAAACTTTGTTATGGTAGCAATAATTTTATTCCTGTTTATGGTCTGGGTAAGTAGTGACTAGGGAAAGTACATCGGTGTTCTCATTTTTCAAACAGAAACCAGAGAGGAGTTCTCCCCCAATCACAGAGTTGGTGTTGGTAACAACAAAGAGAAGAAAGTCAGCTGTGATTGGTGGATGCCTCATGGTTATGCTCCCTTCAGACAAAAGAGCTCTCAGAAGTTAAGCAACCAATCATCATCAGGGGTGATGTTTCTTCTAATCAACATACTTGGTGATTGGTGGAGATCCTCTCTAGTTTGTCAGAAAAAACGAACAACACCAATGAGCCACCCCCCCCACCCAACCCCCTTCTCAACGCCCCTGGTCATAGTGCATGCTTCACTGTAACAAGGCAAAGGTACAAGGCACACCTGACACACCAGCGGTGAGACTGTAATATACCCCATTGATCAAACTCAAACTTGGGTTACACCAACATAACAGCTTAACACTTTACAATAGATCATGTGTTCTTGGACTTCTCCCTGTGGGCCAGATGGTTTTTAAAAAAAATGGTGCATAAGGACAAACTATTTTCCACAAACTACTTGTATAACAGTGCATCGACAAAATGCACTTACACATATGTTCAAACAAAGTAGCTTCCATATCAACGTATGCCTATTGCTTATTAATATATCGCTAGCGGTAAATAATTAAAAGTATGTTGATGGCAGGTTGCACAGGCCCCTGGCACTGCAGCTGAATTCGTTGAGCATAAGCGTGTGATAAAGGTTAACTTATCACACAGGGGTGTCTAGCCTTTTGCTTTCAGTTAGCAAATAGCCTACCAATCCCCGCAGAAAGACTGCTTAATTCCAATCATGCAATAAATTAACATAAATACAATTCTGCACTGGTTTTGGTGAAGTATGATATATTCATTGGTGAATGTCGAAAAACTATGGGAACGTGAATTATATATCAACAAAATTGAGTATTTGTAAGAAATGTGATGTTGTGGAAAATATGTGTCCATTACTCACCATGGGACAGCCGCTTATGAATTTAAGAACCGGCCGAACTACATGAATTATTAATCGGAGTCATTTCACTCTTGACTCGCATATCAAAAGCGAGAGCTTTTGTGAATAGGGGGCTCATTTGAACGGAGCTGCGCGAGGACGCGAACAGGACACCATGCCAGCAGGAAACAATCTCGCGCCTCCCCGCCGAGCTCACGTGGAAACTAGCGCCGCAGCTACATTACACGTCATTCAGCCGCCTTTATTAAGCGCCGCGCGATCCGAAACCGTATCTCGCGCATTCGCTCGCGCTGGTCTGTTATCGGCGACCTCCGGAGCGCCTTCGGTGAAGGCTACTCTTGCCCATATCGCGCGTCACATCAGAGGAAAATAATACGGAACGGAAAACGCATCAATATTCCGGTCAAAGTTGAAAAGTGACTTCTAAAATTAATTCGAGAGAAAGTGATGACTTAATTTGCTTTCTAAGAAAAGGCGAACTATGCAAAAACCAAATTGAGGGAAAGCAATGCAGCCTCCAATGTCAGGGCATATAATATTAAATATTAGCTACTATATAAAAATATAATCATTCAAATCAATACATAAAATAAAGTCAATAAATCATTTTTCTTATGGATATGGAATAACACGCAGCCTAGCTTTTTTTCTCGGCAAAATCTCTCTCAATGGAGTCACATATGTATAAACGGCTTGCGTGTCCTACAGCTCACTAAATAATATAGTGATGTCCACTACACTATATGCCTCTAAGTCCAACAAGTCAACTTGGGAGTCAGCCAAGTTGAAATCTTTCACAATCTTCAATAAATCATATTTAAGTTACCACAAAACTGACAATATTATAAAACAGAAAAAAAAAACAGAAAACACAAATGTCTAAATTCAATAGCTGGGGTTAAGGAGAAAGTGTGTGGAGTTCCAGCCGAACCCAAGCCGGAGTGTGACAGGGTTGTGGGAGCAGGAGAACTCACTGATGGTACATCCGCAGCACATCGTACAGGTAATCCTTCTCTGCCTCATTGTCAATCAACAGCTCTACCTGCAAAATAAGGAGATCTGTGAGCGGCCTGTTCACTTCCTCATGATGCACACGACATGCGCGCACGCACGCACACACACACACACACACACACACACACACAATCAAACACGCACACCATACGCGCATACACATACTCAAACAAATGTGCACACACAGATAAACACATACACACACATAAACACACAAACAAAAACACACAGACATGCTCTCTCACATACAGACAAACACACACACACACACACAAACAAACACCACACGCAAACACACACACAGACATGCTTTCTCACATACAAACACACACACGCACACACACACACACACACATATATACACACACACACACACACACACACAGCAGTGGGCTCCCCAGGGCAGGCAGGCAGCCCGAAGCCACTCTTCAGCAGAGCGATGTGGAGAGAGAACAGAAGCGCAGAGCTTTGCCTCTTACCTGGTAGCGGCTGAACTGCTGCAGCAAGGTCCTGAGGAAGCGCTTGGGCCATTCGTTAATATAACACATCCTCCCCCCCCCCCTCATATAAGCGACGCGGGGCCGCACGCAAGAATGTCCCCACGGTTACTGCGGATACCGCGATCGGCGACACGCTAACCTCTCAGCGGATCGATCTGTCTGCCGCTGTATCAGCGAGCTCCGCCCGGCTGCCGTCTGAGAGCAGCTTCCATTCCCCATGACAAAAAACGAGGTGGGGGGTGGGGGTGTGTGGGGGGGTGATCAGGGGGTGTCTGCTTACAGCACATCACCAGTAGTCTGGCAACACATGCACCGTAAGGGCGGCGTATTATAACGGGAACTGGGCTTGTAACCTGAAGGTTGCAGGTTTGATTCCCGGGTAGGACACTGCCATTGAACCCTTGAGGAAGGTATTTAACCTGCATTGCTTCAGTATATAATACATCCAGCTTTATAAAAGGATAATGTGTACTGATGTGCATCTCTGGATGAGAGCATCTGCTAAATGCCTGTAATGTGATGGCAGAGCCATTCACACAGAGGTGAGGTGGAGCCCACAGATAGACCAGCCCAAAACACACCTGGACCACAGGCGCTTTATTGTCATTTGTGCAGCACTGTAATTGTAACTGTAACTACCTCATTTTGAACATTAAATAAAAGCAACTTTTAAAAACTGCAAATGAACGAAATTTGGGTAATAAAAAACGATATAAATACTTAAATATGAAATACAAGCGAATTTCATTTTTCTGAAAAAAGACCCTGCTAGGCTCAGCCCAATTGTATATCCATTTAGGCTGTGAGAACAGCGGCCTGCCATTCAGAAATTAAAAATATTTAATACGTATTAATACCACTGCCATTTCTGGGAAATTTTCAAAAGGAACCTACTGTCTCCAACTCAGCAACCATGGCAAGTGATATCTCAGATTAGCTAATATCTGAATGGTCGTTTAGCAATTTTTTTTAGATCTATGATTAGCCCACATTCACATTGGTCACTTTTCAAAGGATGAGTCTACGGTTTAGTTTTTTATTGTTTGTATACTCGTTTTCTTTAATGCCTCAGTTCTGTCAAGTTGTATAGTGGCTGAGTAGAGGCCAATTAACAGCATTCTTTTCTTTTTTTCCCCAAATGCACAAAATTACCGGTCAGAATAGTTTCTAAAGCTGGCAACTGGTCAGATAATATTTCTGTGGAATGCAGGGAGCTTCCAGCCAATGAATGATGAGATTACAGCCAGCGCACAGAGACATTAAAAGCAGAACCAGCCCTGTGTGAGAGTGGGCCTCAGCAGAGTTGACTCATGGCTGTATAACATGCTGTTGCAACAGTAATATGGTGGAACCTTTGACCTTTGGACACTGATAAAGAGAATCACAGGGAACTTGTGAGAGAGAGAGGCGTTAGCTACGAGATGTTAGCGTACATTGGAATGGTAACTCAGGTGAAGCACGGAAGCGCATGGGGCTAATCATGACTGTTCGTTCTAACGATTTTAACAAGTCTGAGTTAGTTTGTTAGCTTTAGAAAGGTTTTGTGTACAACTGAACACTACAAAACGTGAGCGAAAGGTATGTGTGTGTGTGTGTGGGGGGGGGGGGGGGGGTTAACCACTGCAAACACAGTGGGTGTGTTTCTCACTAGAACTTAAGTGGTGAATTAATTCCCATACAATTCACATCTCAGACACATTACTGTCAATCTTCTGTGGTTTGTGCGCTTGGTTATAACCGCCTGGCATGCATCGTAAAACGAAATGACCTTCAGCCTACTGAAAATGCATTTTATGACCGTGGTCATCAGGGGCATAGCTAGGAATTCTTTTTTTTTTTTTCCTTCTTTATTTTTTTAAAATAAAACAAAAAATAATTATTGTAGCTTTGGGCGCCTAGAATCATTACCACCTTTCACCCGACTAGAGACGCCCTGGTTGTCATACGAGGGGAGCTCAAACGCTTGGAATCACACACAGCTCGCAAATTATCAGACAGCATGGGTCGGGGAGCTTCATTAATTAAAAGCCCCTCACAGTGCGTTATTGTTCGGCCTCCAGTGCCTGTTATTGTGCCCCATTAAGCCGCTATTGGTGCCGTTTCAATTCAGGGCGACAGTACATCAACCCCCCAAGCTTTCCGCCTGGTCGCGCATTTCCGAAACTGCTTCTAAATTATCTCCCGTCCGAAGGGCCCATTGTAGGAATCCAGAAAGGATAAAGCTGCACTCAAATCATGAGCAGTTCCAACGCAAAATAATAAACACGCGCTTTGTTTTTCTCTCTCTCTCTTCCATTTGCCTTTAAACTAATAAATAAATAAAAAGAAAATAGCTCAATTAGCACAAGCGAACTATTAATCATTCTACTGTTCAAGTTATGTTTTAATGAAAGCCAAAAAACGACCTGCTCATGCAGGTGAATTATTAATTTAGTGTAGTAGCCTACTGTGCACCTGCACCCCCAGTAACCAATCAAGAACGCACAAAAAGGGAATTGCTTACGTCACTGTCATCTCAGGCACAGGTGCGGTCTAGGAATTTAATTTACCAAAAACAAATGTTGTTTTAAACAAAAATAATAATAATTAGCTGTCCGCGATCTAAATAAATGTTGCAATAATAACTATACTCGCCGTGTTCTGTGTCTGTATCCAACCGTTTAGTAGCTACAACATAAGAAATTACATTTTTCAATAGTTTGCCATTGCAGTAGCCTAGCTAGCATAGTCCAGCATCATCGAGTTGTTTCCTCTCGGCACATAAATGCGAGCAGCACACCTGCCCAATGACAGTTTTCCCCACAGACAGATAAACAGACCACACTGTGCAATAATAATCGTTCGGTATAGATCTAAATAAAATAAAAACACCACGAACCTTGTCAGCTAAACTGTCCTTCCCCCATTACAACCAGAAGGGTTCAGAGTACATCTCTCCCCGCTTCCAACTTTAAAAGCGAGACGCAGTAGGCTACCGATTGCTTCTCCCGTTAAGGGGTAAGATAACGTCAACCCATTATTACCAAATATCAGCTCCGAATGTCGTACCTTGTGTCTGAATTCTCTCGCTACTTTTCGCTCCATGGTGCAGCGCAGGCCCCCCTCTCCGTGTTCTCTCTGTCCGGCGCGCTTCCCTTAGTTACTGTGTAAACTGCGATGCGCGAGGGCTGGGCGGAGTGTGTCCGAAGGTGGCGTCCTCCTTCGTGCGTGCCTGTCACTCACGTCCGTGTCGCTCAGGTGGCTATACCTGAGACCAGAAAAGACTGTGTGAAGAACCAGTCGCTGTAACTGCAAATTCTAGCGCTGCCCACGACCGCTTGTTTTTTGTTTTTTTTGTTTTTTTGTGAACATAGCCTACTTTTTTTTTATTTGGAAGCAGGTGGTGCAGGTATAAAAATCATGGGCATAAACAGGCGGTTCAGGTTGAAAGTTTCAAATATTAATGGGAAAAAACGTATTAATTTATTCCATATTAATAATAAGTCAAGTTTCTTCTATTACCACACTGCTAGGCTGGTGTAATTAATCTCAGTACAGATGGAATGGCTGTTACAATACACCACAAGTTAACTTTATTATTAAGTTAATAATTAACTTAATAATAAAGAGAATTCTTCCCGTTACAGTTTTTACATAGACAGTTGCACATAATACGTTGATGTTTGGTGCATGAACAGTTCAGCTAATGCATTTCGAACAGGTTCGGGTCTCAGCGCAGGACATTGGACGGTTCAACTGAAACGTGAAAGACAGGGCTTGTAGAGACGATTTAGATTAACGGTGTCTTCACCTACACCCGTCGCCGCTTTCACATATCCAACAAAACAGAAAATGTAAAGTTGTTAGAAGAACAGACTGCAGGTCAAATATATTTATTATTATTATAAATATATTTTTCATCGTATTCATTTATTCGTTCGTTCGTTCAATCATTCATTGGTAAGGCAATTGCCCACTCAGGTAAAAAGGTGCAATAACTAAATTGTATCAAAGTGTAAAATGTATTTTGACCTCTAGGGGGCACAAGAGATGCATAGAACCTTTGCCTCTGAAAAAAATGTCAAGCTATGATTACACAATGTGAGCAGTTGGTGCGATATTTAAAATAAATTTGTATGGTAAGCTGAATAGTTGGACACACGATTAGTGAATTTTCAAAAATGGACGCAATTAAAAGACAGAAAATGTACATTTTTAGGTCGATGCAAATAAAAAAAAAATTAAATATTTATTTGCTCTAATCAAGTAAAATTAATTTAACTCATTATTTCAGATATTTAGTATTTATAGGACCTTAAAAAGGCAAAGTCAACATTAAACTTCATGCTTAAAAAAGAAACATTCAAAAAAAAACTCTGATATACTACAGGTCACAAGTTCATTAAAGGGTACATATCGGATCTCCTGAGCCGTAAAGGGGTGATTGAGTGAGTGTCCAGATGGAGTTTATGTTTGGGCTGAAGATGAGTTATTTCCGCCCCGCTTCTGGGAAAAGGCTCCTTCTGTCACACACAGGGGCGAGAAGCTCAGCAGGCGAGGCCCTGAGCTGGAACCTACTCCTCTCCCAGCGAAGGGTGTGTTTCTCTCTCTCCCTCTCTCTCCCTCTCTCTCACGCACACACACACACACACACACACACACACACTGTCACGCACACTCTCACGCACACACACCCACACACCCTCTCAGTCTCCTTATCACACATCCTTTCTCTCGCTCTCTCTCTCTCACGCACACACACTCTCTCTCTCTCTCTCACACACACACACACACATGCCCTCTCAGTCTCTTTATCACACATCCTCTCTCTCTCTCTCTCTCTCATGGGCCCTGGCTCTCAGCCAATCCTGACAGCACAGTAACCAAACTCCCCCATTAGATGTCATTACAGCGTTACACACACCGCTGTTACACCTGATTACTACAACGCAGCACCCCACCGCACCCCAACATTACACCCCTGTTACACAAAATTACTACAACTGTGATGCCAGGAAGGGGACTGGGTGCTGCGGAACCAGGTGATGCTCAGTGTGGTGGGTTGGTGCCAGTTTTTGGGTTTGTTCCTTGAGGTGTTTTGGTTTGCTGTTATTTTAAAAATGTTTTCTAGAGGATTTCTTTGACTTTGGTGTTTTTGAAGAAAACCGTAGTTTCGTCCAGTCTCTTCACAGCGTGAGCAGGGGCCCCATCCCCAGCCCTGCCTCACAGCACGTATACCTTCACTCTGTCGGTGGTGGGGTTTTTTGGGAAACTGTCCCCACCGCCCTGCCCGAAGGGTGGTTACGGATACTACGGTCGGCAGTCTGATAAAACAGCAGACCTGAGTCACATGTGTATCTGGAAGAGTTTAACTCCTTATATTCCATTCCCAGTAGCCGCCTGCCCGCTTTCAGTGAAAATGCTAACATGCTAACAAAGCTACAATTATGCTCCGAATGCAGATTTTAAACTAGATTTATGGACTCATGGAATTTTCTGCCAGATCTGTCAGCAATACGCAGCAAGCCTACTGGTGTCTAGAGGACAGTAATGCATTTGAAATTATTTATCTTGGCTCAGATTTCTGCTTCATTTTTTGCTTAATTTTAAATAATATTAATCTTAATAAAAATTAATAATTAATTCATTTTGATCATTTAGAGGTTAATTCTTGTTCGACTCTTTGCCATTCCAATACAGTCAAAGTCTTGCATCACCCAAAATAACTTTTTTTTTGTGCAAAAACCTGACTGTCCAACATAGTCGAGCGTGAGTAGCAGAAATGGTAGCAGATTCGGCTCCAGTTCATCCGTGCAGCCGGTCACCTCACAATGGCACGCTAAGACCAGGCTAGGCTCCTGGGGTCAGCCTGTTCTGACTGATCATTATTTAGATCAGCCATTGGTGCTCGTGATTTTCTCCCCTTCCTTAAATAAAAGCATCTGCTTTAGGTTGCTATGCCTGAGATCATAAGATCTTGCTAAGTGACTGAGCTGTAATTGTAAGGCAGGTTTTGCGGGCCAGGTCTGATGTGCACACTGATCCTGGAACAGCTTCCTCCCACCTCTCGCCTGTCCTGGAATAACCCCCCCCCCCCCCCCCCCGGTCCTGTGTGGGGAATTCCTGCCGAGATCAAAATTCCGACGAATTACCGGAATACCGGAATACCGGAATACTTGGGCCAAGCCTTTAGCCTTTAGCACGCACAACTCAGAAAGGTCAGGGGTCAGGGGTCGGGGGGGAGGGGCTAACGTATCACTTTATCCCACAAAGCAACCCCAGCCAGGTCTCTGATGTGTGCATTTGTTCAGATTTGGTTAAAATTATATAATTTTTTATTTATTTATCTGTGATTTATGTGTGCCCGAGGATAATCCACTTGAGCTAAAATCTCTTTATCAAGACGTTAAAAACAATTATATTACAAATTATTCAAAAGCACAGTAAAGGCATTATTGTAACTCCCACGAGCCTGGGCGTTTGACATAAAGACGGAGGGGCTGTCTCCTCTCCTTTCACTAAAAAATACAAATAAATAAAAGATCAGTTATACCTGCGTGCACCAGGGTAGGAAATTAACTTTTTAACTTAAAGGGCTTTTTTTGCCCTTGTGAAATATGTTTCGGGGGCATTTTGGATCATTTCCAGGGCAATTTTATAAAATGTTGGGAAATACCTTAGTTCTTCTATGTTGCATGACAGACCAATATTCAATGACTCTTATCCAAGCATATTTTATTTCTAAAAGTTCACAAACAATCACAGTTAAAAATCCTCCTTTCCTATCATCTCGACAACACTGTTGATTGTCTGGCATGTTATGTAATGTACTTGGCAAAAAAGTTTCAAATAACATGCCCTATGGCAAAAGACAAAAAACATATATCAACATGTTCACATACACTGCATCAACATGAACGATTTTAAGAGGAACGCTTTTGGTTGAGCAGTATAAGCCTGCCCGTTTCGTAGCCTCTCCTTAGCAACAGCTTCCCCACCACAATTTTTTGCGGGCATTTTGCCCCGAGCCCCCGTTACTTTCCGACCCTGGCGTGCACAGAGAAACTGCCAGCGTGTGCCAGCTGCACCTGCGGACTACGCCTTCTGGAACATACTGTGGCTCACGGAGGAACCATGTTCTGCCACGCAACGACATCATCACCGCCTCCCTGACTCCGCCCCCTCATTACATTACATTACAGGCATTTAGCAGACGCTCTTATCCAGAGCGACTTACACAACTTTTTTACATAGCATTTTACATTGTATCCAGTTATACAGCTGGATATATACTGAAGCAATTGCTCAAGGGTACAACGGCAGTGTCCTACCCGGGAATCGAACCTACAACCTTTCGGTTACAAGTCCAGTTCCTTACCCACTGTGCTACACTCGTCTCAGGGACCATGCTTACAAAGCATGGCTACCATTCTGAGAATCCTCTTCATCATCTTCATCATCCTCATCATCATTATAATCAGCACCATCACCATCATCATAATCATCAACAACCATCTTCATCATCATCACCGCTGAACTGCAGGGAAAGTGTGTGTAAAATATTAGCACTGTACTCACAGACCCACCACCAGGGCAGCGCTGTTACACCGTTACACCAGAGCCTAGACCATCACCTGGCTGCACACCAGAGGAGACAGGAGATGGGACATGGGAGGCAGGGCAGGGGGTGGGGGCTACAGGGGAAGGGGAGGGGGGGTACAGAGCGCGGTTGGGTGGGGGGGGGTACAGGTCATGGCTTGTGGGCCTTTTTCACAGAATCTGGGGTCACAGAGCGTTGTTCACAGGTGGTTATGGGTACAGAGGGGGTTGTGTAGATGAAAAGGGGCGGGGTTTGGGACACTCCCCTGCCTCGCCCCCTGCTGCAAGCCGGCCTGCGGGGGCAGGGTAACCGTGACGATGGTGGCTAAAAATACAGCAGCATTTGTTGAGGATTTAATGGCGAGGCTGTGCGGCTGCTGCAGGGATCTGGGGGGGGGGGGGGCATGGGGGGGTAGAGCGACTCAGGTTTCGCACCGACAGAAGCACACGCCTTTTTGAAATCCTTCAGTGTAATCCATTATTTCAGATTTTTAAAAATTATTTAAGTTTTCATTACGATGCTGAAACGGGCGTCCATGCTAAGAGTCTCAGTGGCTCCCTTTTAAACACAGACTTCCAGTACAATTCCCCCAGTCCTGATGTCCTCATGTTCCTACAGGATGGTTGTATTCAAGTCTGTTCATGCAGATTCACTCACTGTATTTCTGTTGTAACACTTTTTTTAAAAAATTCTAATTCAAAACAAACCAAGATCTAGCTGCTTTGGTTTTTTTTTTTTTTTTTTTAAATTTTTTTTACTTTTGATACTTACGAACATTTAATATCAGGTTCTTTAAGATTTTTATTTCAGTAAAACATGAATGCGTATGAATGGGTTTTGTCTGACTTTTGCCATTCTTTTTGCCTCCAGCAGAGGGCCTGACTCATGTGTGGGTCTCCAGGACCGGCAGCTCTGTCTACCATCACAACACAGACCTCTATAGCAGCTCTTCCCAAACCCAATCCAGGGTATGCTTACTTTACACCAAAAAAAAAATGTCATTAATATATTTAATTTATAGAACTGAAGTGTATAAACGGAGCAGTATAAAGTGAATCTCATGTACTGACTGACTGAACAATTTTTTTTGATCAATTAATTGATTGGTCGGTTGACTGATTGACTGGCGAACTAAACCACACCTTAGCCTTCATTTGTGAAAGCCTGAAATGTAACATTGGTCTGTGGGAGACAGAGTGAAAAAAGGACAAAGAGCCAAAACTGCAGTGAGATTTTGGGCCCTGGATGCCGGCTGTCTCAGTAAAGAGGCAGAAGTGCTGTGGGATTTTGGCCCCTGGATGCCGGCTGTCTCAGTAAAGAGGCAGAAGTGCAGTGGGATTTTGGCCCCTGGATGCCAGCTGTCTCAGTAAAGAGGCAGAAGTGCAGTGGGATTTTGGCCCCTGGATGCCTGCTGTCTAAGTAAAGAGGCAGAAGTGCAGTGGGATTTTGGGCCCCTGGATGCCGGCTGTCTCAGTAAAGAGGCAGAAGTGCAGTGGGATTTTGGCCCCTGGATGCCGGCTGTCTCAGTGAAGAGGCAGAAGTGCAGTGGGATTTTGGCCCCTGGATGCCGGCTGTCTCAGTGAAGAGGCAGAAGTGCAGTGGGCTTTTGGCCCCTGGATGTCGGCTGTTTCAGTAAAGACGCAGAAGTGCAGTGGGATTTTGGGCCCTGGATGCCGGCTGTCTCAGCAAAGCGCTAACGTTTCACTCACGTTGCCCTCGTCTCCAGATCCCGCTGAAGATGACCTCATCCTGGCGACCATATCAAGCTTCTCAGAAGCAGCGTGATTGCATGATTCCCCCCCCCCCCATAGCGAGACCCCCACGCCCTGCACCCTTTGTCTCTCTCATAACCCCGCTTATATAACAGTTGCTTTATGGTTTTTTTTCTCGGGTTTCCAGACTGCCAGTTGCTGCTCGGATCAGGGCGCCCCACAGTACTGAGCTGTGTCAGCAGATTCAGCTGTTACTGTTCCTCCTCCTCTTCACCCCCCTCCCAAACCCACGAGGAGCCCCTGCCCTCCTCCCCCCTACACTATGCCCCCCTTTCATCTGCCCTGGTGCGTGGAGCCTCTATGGAGGGACCAGCTGGACCGATAGGAGATCAGGGACAGAAACAGTCTATGCCTCTGGTGGCTGTGTAACATAGTGTAATACAAGTGTAGTGTAATGGTTAGAATGCTGAGCTTGCCATTCAGAGGTTGCAGGTTTGAGTCCTAGAAGGCGCAGTGTGCACCCCTGACTGGTGAGGAGGTTATAGTAATGAGAGTGACCAGAGACCAGACCTGTGCCACTACAACTACCATTCGGGTACCCGCTCCCAACCACAAAGAACGTTCACCTCCACCTGATCTACACACTGGAGCAGAGCCTTAACAGTTAGTAACAGTACAGGGGCGACACAGTTCAGGAGGTAGGAGCGTTTGTTTGTACCAGACCATGGGGCCCTTGCACACACTGGAACAGAGCCTTAACAGATACCAGACCATGAGGCCCATCCACACACTGGAACAGAGCCTTTACAGATACCAGACCATGGGGCCCATCCACACACTGGAACAGAGCCTTTACAGATACCAGACCATGGGGCCCATCCACACACTGGCACAGAGCCTTAACAGATACTATACCATAGGGCCCATTCACACACTGGAACAGAGCCTTAACAGATACCAGACCATGGGGCCCATCCACACACTGGAACAGAGCCTTAACAGATACCAGACCATGGGGCCCATCCACACACTGGAACAGAGCCTTAACAGATACCAGACCATGGGGCCCTTCCACACACTGGAACAGAGCCTTAACAGATCCTATACCATAGGGCCCATCCACACACTGGAACAGAGCCTTAACAGATACTATACCATAGGGCCCATCCACACACTGGAACAGTGGCTAAATAGTGAGAGCCACTCACACTGTGTTTTATTTATCAGTGTCTGATAATGTGTCCAATCCCAGCGCTGTCCTCACACACTTGTGCTCTGAGTCACACTGTGAATCAGGCAGCTTCAAGGAAAATGTTCATCTGGGTGCTGACAGAGACGTGTGCGTGTGTGTGTGTGCGTGTGTGCGTGTGTGCGTGTGTGCACGACCCGTGTGTGCAGCTGGTTGTGGGTCTTGGTGCTACTAGAAGTGGTGTTTGCAACCACAGCCTTGATTCACTCCAGTTATTAATGATCCCAAGGCACACACACACACACGCATCACTACACCGCCCTGTGTTACGGTTGCCTGACGATGGAACACCCCCCATTACATTACATTACATTCATTTGGCAGACGCTTTTATCCAAAGCGACGTACAAGAAGTGCATTTTCATGATCGTAGACAACTGCTGAACACGGGTTCAGTAAGGTACAATTACTTATTTTGTACAGCTATTTCTAGCTGAGAACAATGAACACTATCCTGGTCTAACATCTGCAAAGCCAAACTAGGCAGAAGATTAAGCTAGAATATTAGGACAAATACAATTTACCAAGAAGTGCAGGGATGGGGCAACATGTAACAAGTGACAAGGAAAAAGGGTTTTTTTTTTTTTTTTTTTTTTTTTTTTTTTTTTTAATATATATATATATACACAGCATGGTGGTGGTTATTCTAGGTATAGTCTGAAGAGATGAGTCTTCAGGCCACGGCGGAAGGGGGGAGGGAATAAAGCGCAGGGGGGAGGGGGGAGGGAATAAAAAAGACACCAGGCTGGAGCGAGCCGTAAACGTCTTTCCTCGGGCCGCCTGTGTGGGCGCTCGTAAACCTGTCCGCGTGTCCTCCAGCACGTCGCAGCGAACCCAGCGAAATGAGGTTCCCCAGGGGCCTGTCCGAGGGTCCATTACCAATCCCCCCCCCCCCCCACCCCCCACCCCACAGCTGCTCTCTCCAATCCCACACAGCTCTCCCTAAAACACAGAGTCACCGCATCAATCCAGCGCGGGCGGGGGGGAAGGGGGGGAAGGGGGGGGGGGGGCAGCAGACACTCCGCCTGCTGCTCACTGGGGGTTTTTCCGTTTAAGCCGAATTTTACTAAAGATTCTTAAAACTAACTTCAGCTTTTTTTTTTAACTGTTTTAGAAAAGTTTAACTTTGTCATTTTGGTTCAGGAAGTACGTAACACAACATTGCCAACATCTTTTATCTGAAAAGACATAATGCTCCCCGTGTCCTGGGGGATTTTTATTCTGGTTCCTGTTGCAAACTCCATTTTAAAATCTCCATTGGAAAATAAGGTGTGGAGAACTGTTCTAGAAGCATTCAAATATCTGTTCAATGGAAGTACTATAACTCTGTTTGATGGGACTGATATGAATATCTATTGAAAAAACTAATTTTATAAAGGGCAGAGAAATTAAAAATGATTTTTTAATTTTTTTAACTCGCCCCTGGAAGTCAGGATCCAAAGGTGACCTGAGCACCTGATAACAGTAAAGATTGGCCATTTCAGTTTAATGGGGAATGTGTGATTAAGCTTCCGCGTTCCTTCAGATTGAGTCTGTTTAAGTTTCTTTGCATTGCTCAATCAATCAATCAATCAATCAATCCGACTTTTCATATGTACTACTTTCAATAAAGCATCTGCTGGTCTGGCAAAGAACCTTACATTCACCCAGCTCAACACCCCCAAAGAACATGACATCCACCCCCACATTCACCCCCAAAGAACATGACATTCACCCTCCAAAGATCCCCACATTCACCCCCAAAAAACCCCACATTCACCCCCAAAGATCCCCACATTCACCCCCAAATAACCCCACATTCACCCCCAAAGATCCCCACATTCACCCCCAAAGATCCCCACATTCACCCCCAAAGATCCCCACATTCACCCTCAAAAGAGTCCCACATTCACCTCCAAAGAGCCCCACATTCACCTCCAAAGAGCCCCACATTCACCCCCAAAGATCCCCAAATTCACCCCCAAAGAGCCCCACATTCACCCCCAAAAGATCCCCAAATTCACCCCCAAAGAGCCCCACATTCACCCCCAAAAGATCCCCACATTCACCTCCAAAGAGCCCCACATTCACCCCCAAAAGATCCCCACATTCACCCCCAAAAGATCCCCACATTCACCCCCAAAGATCCCCACATTCACCCCCAAAGATCCCCACATTCACCCCCAAAGATCCCCACATTCACCCCCAAAAGATCCCCACATTCACCCCCAAAGATCCCCACATTCACCCCCAAAGATCCCCACATTCACCCCCAAAGATCCCCACATTCACCCCCAAAGATCCCCACATTCACCTCCAAAGATCCCCACATTCACCCCCAAAGATCCCCACATTCACCCCCAAAGAACCCCACATTCACCCCCAAAGATCCCCACATACACCCCCAAAAGAACCCCACATTCACCCCCAAAGATCCCCACATTCACCCCCAAAAGAGTCCCACATTCACCCTCCAAAGAGCCCCACATTCACCCTCCAAAGAGCCCCACATTCACCCTCCAAAGAGCCCCACATTCACCCTCCAAAGAGCCCCACATTCACCCTCCAAAAGAGTCCCAAATCACCAAGCTTGTCACCCTTGGTTACAACAGGTGGGGACCTTTGGTCTCTTTGGGGTTAAACAGAAGGCCCTGAGGGGCACACCCTGAATCACACACGCTCCACACTGTACTGTACGGCCCTAATCCCTAACCCCCCCCCACCCCCCCTTCACAGCAGCGGCCGGGGTGTAATGGCCATCGCAGCTGTCCCTCCCCGAAACATGGTCCCATTGTCCCAGTCCCGCTCAGCTGTAGAAGCAAACGTCCCAAACGGACCAAATGAAAAAACAAGGTGTCCGAAATCTGCAGGACCCCCTCAGCTGCCTGGGGTGGGGGGGGGGGGGATTTTAGGGCAGGGGACGCTGCCCGCGTGATTGGCTGTTCAGTGTGCAGTGCAAGGCAAGTGATACGGTAGTTAAGGTTTACAGACAGGTGGAGGGAGTGTGTCATTGCCGTGGGCGGAGCAACAGGGGTGCACGTTTTCGACAAGAGGCTCCATTGTCCCCCCCCCCCCCCCCCCCCCACAGCAGGGCACCTGTTACCAGGTGTGCTCAAAGGCAGTGACATCACACACATCATTTTATTCTGTCTTTTAGTATAATAGCTTTGTTTCTGAATAACAGTGTGGAAGCTTACTATCTTTTACACCGAAGGGTGACCATTGAGTTCAATAAATACTATCTACATTTTTTCATTCATCTACCAAGACTCAATTGTAATGCTTTTGTGGGTGGTTCAATTATGAACGACATAGCTGATATAGATTTCAGTTAACAGCAAAGGAAGTCCAGGAGACCAAGCAATTCAAGGCAGTAATCGAGCTGTTTTAAAATGCTCTATCTATAAAGCTTTCAAGCGGCGACTTAAGAAAATGTTCGCCGGAGAGCTCGTGAAAAAAATTGTTCATCTCCATTTCAGCAAGTCGCTGACATAAATATAGCTAAATGCGTTTAAACATTTCATCAGGCGGAAATATCCACGGATACAAACTTAGCTGTGGCATTTACCTATAAAGCGCAGGGTACTCCCACACTTGCCAGACGAACAAGTATCTCAGTCAGGCAGTTGTCAGTTCCCCTAATGATCTTTTCACCGCAGAAATACAAACGGCAAACGATTTCAACAGGTCCGCGCACCCGCGAGAGGCTGTCAGTGCGTTTTCAACCTTTCAAAAGGCCGTAAGGCAATCAGCGGAGGCACACGTGGTCTATTTTGAAACGAGGGAGACGAGGCATGAGCCGGTATTGATGTCTAAAACGTTACCGAGACGCATTTCATAGTCGTGTTCGTTGGTCGTTTAGCGATAGTGAAATTTTTAGAATTAGCGGACGGCGAGTGTTTGTTTGTGTGCAGGGGCGCCGCCTAGGATTTTGGGCCCCATGAAAAGATATCATATGCCAGCACCCCATAAAATCCAATGTTCTAATATTTTTTGTGGGCCCCTGTCGTTCCGGGATCTTGGAACCACCAACGGCATCCGTGTGTGTGTGTGTGTCCTAGTCCAAAATTTTGGAGAAGTGTACTGTCCACTCTACCATAATTATGCCCGTTGTAAGATGTGGTTTTTCCTCATAACGCGATTTTCGCATTAAAACATATATATATATATATATATATATATTTCTTTCTATCACGCTGTTCGCACCTTTTTTTACCGGAGGGAGAAAAAGGGCAATATCCCTGCAGCGAGCACCAGGGGGCAGTAGAGTTACATATGCAGGCCAATGAAAGGCAATGACAAAATGTTCGTTGTCCTTACTGTTCAGAGTGGATATATTTTCAGAAATCTCTCGGAATTATTGAATTATTGTTAACTACACGGGCGTAACAAATGTCTGTTTTAATAATAATAACCACATCTCAGATCTGAAGTTTTTTTTTATTATGAAGGGAACTAGAACACCGCACCGACCATCCGACGGGATCAGCAAGAATAAGGAGACGCCACGGCGCTGATTTCTGTCATAGAGATGCGCCCTCTAGTGGCCAATAACACGTCTGCTGAGCAATAACATTAACATTTGTCGAGCAATGCACATGGTCATTAATAGATGACTCAGGTTTTTGTCCATAGTGTGAGGAGATTTTTACAGGAGAACTGCTATTGAACAACTTGTTTTCTCTTTCGCTCAGTTTTTCAGTTGTATTCATTTTTTTCACCTCTGAGAGATTTATTCATGTAAGGGATAACTGACACAGTAAATAAAACATTTGGATGACTTACTTCATTAATTATTAAACTAGATATTATGAAATTGGTTAGTATTTCACTTGAATGCTTTTTTGTTACAACACATGCACACACACGCACGCTCACACACATTCAAGCGTGCAGACGCACACGCGCTCACACACACACAGATCCATCCCCCCCCACACACACACAAGCGCGCACACGCACACACACACGCACGCGTGCGCAGACGAACGCGCACACACACACACATGCACACACACATATACGCACGCACACACGCGCGCACACGCACACACACATGCACACACACATACGCACGCACACACACACGCTCATACACACGTCCCGCCTTGCTGGTGCAGTTACATCCAGTCAGATTTGAGTAAATCCACAGCGAACATCACAGGCGCCGGTGTGGTGGAGCGGTTAAGCTGAAGGTTCACAACCTGAAGGTGGCAGAGATAATGGCTTGTTACCCCAGGGGATAGTCTGTGCTCTTGGGGAAGGTACCGACCGCGAGCGGTCTCAGTGAATAACCCCACGGTTTAGCCGGATAACGCGTCCGATATGCGCTCCGCAAGGCATCGGGCCAAACAGATAAATAAGAATGAACTACACGGCCGTCATGGCGACTTACCGTTCAGCTGGGTTTCTTACTGCCGCGTGTAACGGGCGATATTTTCCGCGGTCCTCCAGCCAGGCTCAGGGAACAGCGGCAGTGGAACCCTGGGAATCCAGACTGCGCCGCGGCGAATCCGCAAATCCGCTTCCTCTGCCACCGCTGCGCTAGCCCCCTGTCAGAGAGTGCAGTCTTCATGTCAAGCCAAGCCATTTATTTTAAAAGGGCATTTTGCAAAAAAAAAAAAAAAAAAGCATAATATTCTTTACCACAGACCCTGGCCTACCTCCCCACCTCCCAACCACCCACTACCCCAAAAGAAAGCCTAGGGTGACAGGGGCAAGGAGAAATGCCCTCAGAGGGCAAACAGGGAGAAACCTTGGGAGGAATCAGACTGAACAGAGGGGATAGGGTTAGGACATGGTCCACAGCGACCGACATGGTCAGTCATGTCAAGTATTCCCGAGGGAATTTGAAAGGGAAAAATACATTTCATGTAATACATTATATATGTATGAAAATAAATTTCATGTTACACTTGTATCTTTATCTAGCCTCTTGTAACTATGCCTCACTTCTAGTTTGACTTTCCGTAACTTTACTGACTTATCCTATGCTTACCGCGTGAGCTAGACTTACCAGCTCGCATTGCTCATGGCTATGGATAACTGATACTTCATGAGAATTGTACCTTATAGGTGGACCTCTGTTCTGCAGTAGTTGTAATGACCTTCAGTATGCACTTATTGTACATCGCTTTGGATAAAAGTATCTGCCAAATAAAATGTAATGAAATGTACAGGGGAGTCAACAGAAGATGGGAGTAAATGGGCTCGGCTTGCATGTCATGTGTGAGCTGGAGTCAGGAGTAAAACCGCAGAGATCTGGCAACACTGACTTGAACAGGGCTGGTGTTGAAAGCGGTGACTACCCTAGAACACACACAGCACACGTCCACAAGCTCTTCTGATCTAGTGCAAGCAGAACCCGGGTGCGAATAGGTCACAACCAGGTGCTAACGAGGCTGTCGCTGAGATAATGGGGAATCATTAAAAAGCACTGGAGCAACCGAGAGGCCCTTCAAAGGCACGAGCGCAACAGAGTGCTAACGAGCACATAAAGTCAAACCTGCCACAGGACCGCAACTCAACTGCCACAGCTCCGTAACTCAACTGCCACAGGACCGTAACTCAACTGCCACAGCTCTGCAACTCAACAGCCAGCTGACCAACTAACAAACAAACCTGCCACAGCTCCGCAACTCAACTGCCACAGCTCTGCAACTCAACTGCCACAGCTCTGCAACTCAACTGCCACAGCCCTGCAACTCAACTGCCACAGCTCCGCAACTCAACTGCCACAGCTCTGCAACTCAACTGCCACAGCTCCGCAACTCAACTGCCACAGCTCCGCAACTCAACTGCCACAGCTCCGCAACTCAACTGCCACAGCTCCGCAACTCAACTGCCACAGCTCCGCAACTCAACTGCCACAGCTCCGCAACTCAACTGCCTTCTGACCAAATAACAAACAAACCTGCCACAGGACCGTAACTCAACTGCCACAGCTCTGCAACTCAACTGCCAGCTGACCAAATAACAAACAAACCTGCCACAGGACCGTAACTCAACTGCCACAGCTCCGCAACTCAACTGCCTTCTGACCAAATAACAAACCAACCTGCCACAGCACCGTAACTCAACTGCCACAGCTCTGCAACTCAACTGCCACAGCTCCCCAACTCAACTGCCACAGCTCTGCAACTCAACTGCCTTCTGACCAAATAACAAACAAACCTGCCACAGCTCTGCAACTCAACTGCCTTCTGACCAAATAACAAACAAACCTGCCACAGCTCCGCAACTCAACTGCCACAGCTCTGCAACTCAACTGCCTTCTGACCAAATAACAAACAAACCTGCCACAGCTCTGCAACTCAACTGCCACAGGTCTACAACTCAACTGCCTTCTGACCAAATAACAAACAAACCTGCCACAGCTCTGCAACTCAACTGCCACAGCTCCGCAACTCAACTGCCTTCTGACCAAATAACAAACAAACCTGCCACAGTTCTGCAACTCAACTGCCACAGCTCTGCAACTCAACTGCCACAGCACTGCAACTCAACTGCCACAGCTCTGCAACTCAATTGCCTTCTGACCAACCAACAAACAAACCTGCCACAGCTCTGCAACTCAACTGCCTTCTGACCAACCAACAAACAAACCTGCCACAGCTCTGCAACTCAACTGCCTTCTGACCAAATAACAAACAAACCTGTCACAACTGCCGCAACGCAACTTTTGACTCGCAATAAAATTCAAGAGCTACTTTGTGTTCTTGGCAAAAACACACTTTGCTTTAGCAGTCATGAACGTTAACTTACACAAATGTTTACGAAGAAAGCAACACATTGGATTTTTTTGTTGTTGTAAGTTTTCGATTAAAATATGGATTAGAAACTAGGCCACATTTTTAATGAAGGCAAGGATGTCTGTAGAGCAGAGGTACTGCAAGAATTGAAACCAGAATTATATACCAGAATTAACAGAATACGAGTTTCGACTAGGACCATGACTTGAACAAAAAAAAAAACTAAACACTTTGTCCCGTTAATCATTGATCTCTTTCTTTAGTTTGGCTTTGCGTGTTATAATTTAAATGGCACGCAGAATGACCTGTAAAGGTGTTCGTGATCTCGCCTGCTGCAGAGGAACGAGATGGCGTCCGCGTGCAGTCCTGTTCCACAGCAGCCGCCGCACCTCTGTGACATCACAGTGCCATCCCCTTCCTGCTGTGAGTGACAGAAACAGGAAGTGATTACTGGGGCTCACACAGTAGCTGACAGGGTGACACTTTTAACAGGGCCCCCAACTGCCTGTCAGACTACGCCCTCTTTCACAGGGAAACAACACCTCACTGTTACTCAGCACTTAACTGGCCAATTAGAGCATTTGGGTGCACAGTTAACTCACCTCCTGTGGGTAATTGCAGACTTTATGGGACAAATAATGCTAAATAATTACCCCCATGGCGGAGGATCCCTGTTCTACCTATGAACTCTTAGCAGGATGTGCTGGATGTTTGCGCAGAAAAGTCCAAATCAAACATAACATTTTCCCCACAGGAAGATAAATCTTTAAACGTTTAAAAGGTGGTACATTAATATTTAGCCCTGAAATATAGAACAATGACAGAATAAAGTTCCAGACCGGGATGGTAGTGAAAGGCTACACTGTGTTAGCATCAAAGAAAAACATGTCGAAGCCAGTCAGCACACTGCTAAACGTCAATGGTAAAGAATCAGATGGCTTGAAAAATCTGTCATTGATACTGCGCTTTTCCAAAAGTGGACATCACACATGTGGGAGTAGAGTCGGCACACTGGCCACTGTGTGAAGCACTGTGTGTGTGTGTGTGTGTGTGTGTGTGTGTGTCTATGTGCCAGCATGCATGTATTTATGTCTGTGTGCATGTGTGAGTGTCTGTTTTTACAATATAAACTCATTCATGTTAATTCAGCCTTATCACTGAAGTGTCCACTCTGGATAAAAAAAGGAACTCACTGAGTGTAAAACGTACTCTGTCCGAGTATTTTGTGTTCATGTGATGGTGTATACACATGTGCATTTCAAATCTATTATACTATTACTCTACATCTCTATGAAAACTGTTATACCCACCCTCTCTCTGAAACCGACCCCAAATTTAATTTACATTCTTCCACAATCCTATAATCTGCACACACAAGGCATTCCTACCGGCCACTCAAAACAGCCATGTACCACTGGCTCAGCAAATCAAAACACTCCCGAACAATTACTCCCATTTTTTCCAACAACCTGCCCGCATTAACTGGACTAATTAAGCCAAAGGAAATGCATCTGAAACCCAATAGCATTTCGGGCCGATACAATAATATTTATGGTAAAACGATCGTTAACATCTGCAGAGAACGTCGGCCCTTTCTCGTTCAATTCCAGAGGTGCTAATTGGTTTGTCTCAAATTTTGTGGCTTGTGATGAAGTGTTAAAGGAACGTCAGCTTGTTGCAACAAATATCCTACAGGAATTGTGCAATGAAGCTGGGAAAATATGTATTTATGAATGATTCAGTGCAGTGCAAAGATGAAAGTGGAATTTATATTAGGTCTTTTTGATATTTCAATGTTTGATGGGAGTTTTGTCATTTTAGCTTTGTGGCAAATGTTAATTGGGTTGGTATGTGACTGTGAACAGCACTGGCCATGGGTTGTGGTTACCTGTGACTGTAGCCTTCATCTAGCTGCTCACCTTATATTCCTTACACCTTATATATCTTATATTCTGGGAGATATTATGGTATTAGAGATAATATTAGGAGAATTATGGCAGTGCAGGCCCTGTGTCATTGACTAAGTCACCTGCGCTATTTTGAGTCAAGTCCTGCGTCTCGAGCCCCATATTTTATTTTATTTTTGTCTGAGCTGCAGAATTCTTGAGCTGAAGAGTGACTTTTTCACCGAGATAATTTGTGACCGTTGAACTCGTCAAATTGTGTTTTTTGTGAAGACAAAAATAATAATTCTTTCTTTTACATGGTCTGTCAAGGGTCAAGGGACAAATGTTACCTGTGACCTTATCAGCAACTGTAGCCCTCACGCGACCGACTGGCAGAGACACAAACACAGCGAGGCCGTCGCGAGCTCACCAAAAGCTCCGATGCCATTTGTATCTGAGAGTGGAGCCGTGTGAAGGCATCATCAGAAGCCGCTCTGACACCTTTGTACAGTACTTTCTGTTAGCGGCAGGATGCTAAGCGCCAGGGCAGCGCTGAAACGTGGCGCCTCAGACGCGAGGATTTCCTCTGTCCTCATTTTCACTCAGAGGTTCAAAGGGAAGATTTGGTGTGAATACAGTCACCCCCGCGCCCACCTCCCCCCCCCCCCCCAAAAAAAATCCCCCAATACCTCATCCTTCCTGGGATTCTGAGGTGCATTACATCCAGTTATTTAGCAGAGGTTCACATCCAGTCACTAACAAAGGGCATATATGACCATTATTAATCATACCGAGTCATCAGGGTTATAACTGACTAGCCTACATGATGTTAAGTGGTTGGTCCAAGAGGGAGTTTGAGGATCATCTAGCATAGCAGATTTTAGTGTTTTGACATAAAAATTTATTTTGTTACATGTGAATGTTATTGTTGGGTTAAGTGCCCAAAATACATATGGGCCTTCAATATCCTAAAAGGGTTTTTTTTTTTTTTTGGGGGGGGGGGGGGGGGGTCAAGTCAGTCTGCCGGTTTAATCAGGAATTCTGTCGACTTTTTTCCAAGAAAAAGAAAGAGCACAAACAGGAACTGGAGCAGCAGCCCAATCGCTGTGATTCACAGCCCGAACAGTAACGCAGACAGGGATAAGAATGCAGACACGGACATTCCCATGAACATTCTGAATCGTTGTTCATCCACCTACTGCCACGTTCCACTAACTGAGCACGAGTCACTGATACAAGCTCATCTGACACACAGAACGAGCTCCAGCGAATTTCAGAGCCAATATGGAAAAGTTGTTTCACATGCATTTTCTATCAACAGGGCCCAGGAGTTCAAAAGTGATCTGATCAGATTTTGACTATCGGATTGCTTTAAAGCACTAATAATGCTTTAAAGCACTAATAATCAGGATCTAGTAATCTTGAAAAGTCTGAATCTGGATCAGGATGATCCTATCCTGAATTGCTTTGAAATACCGGTACAAAATCTGGCTTGTCTGAGTTGTCTGATCCTGGATCACAAAATATGGGATTTCAAAATCTGATTGGATCTGATTGAGATAAAAAGTTTTGAACTCCTGGGCCCAGGTGATAATAAACCTGCTCTCATATTTAGAGGACAGCGTCACAGCTGTTTGTCAAGCGGATTACTTCACCCCGATTTCACAAGGTGCGGGGACCGAGCCCTGGCCGAATGGAAACTTTTTTAAAAATTTTTTTTAGTTCGATCCTGAACCGTTAATTAGCCGCGCAGCCCACCCTGCTGGATCTGACGCTATGGAAACACACGCATCGATTCCAAACGGAGCGCGTTCTTCGCGCTTCTCCTAGGATTCCAGATGACACCAGCTTTAAGTCCTGCAGGTCAGCCCTCTGGGATGGCCCTATTTTGGAATAAAAGAGCAGCATGCGTCCATCTCCGGTGCAGTCGCACTGCCCGGATAACGTTTCACATCGTAAATAAAACGGGCAAAGAGCTGAGCTGGGCAGCGGCCAAGCGTCGGTAATTTTGCATTCTCTCTCCTTCACAGGCACGCGCGGGCACACACACGCACGCACGCACAGTAGCCATCACGTACGCCCACAACTCCTTTAAAAAAAATTTTTTTTTCCAGACAGAGGTAGATTTACTGACACTGACAGACTTCAAGCGCTAAATGAAATCTATTCATCATCGAACACACTAGTTTCTCCCTCTTTGAAGGTAAACAGCAGCTGCTCAGTCGGCCCTCTGGTGGCCTAATGGCATTATTGCAGTAATGGCAGTTACACGAATGGACAGACTCAAGAGATGGAAAGACTCTGTGCATGTGAAAAATCTGAATCAGTAACACCAGTACCTGCAGCATAGAGTGAGAAGTAGTGTTAGACTGGCTCTTGCTGTATACACTGTCATTAATAACACTGTCCCTGACTGTGTGGGGAAGGGGGGGGGGGGGCAGGTAGGTGCTGTCAGAAGGGTATTATTTATGAGTGGCAGTTGTCGGGGGTGCCCAGGGCTGGGCAGGGCCATGGGGAATAGGAAGTTGGTCATGAGGTCAGTGGCAGATGGAGGTGATCTGGGAACAGGTGGGCAGTACTACCACCCAGTCGCCCACCTGTCCCTGCTGTCAATCACCCACTGCTCCTGCATGTGCCACCCTGGGGGAGGCGGGGCTAGTGCTCCCATAAGCCTGTAATATACAGCTCTCATTGGTGGGGGACTGTGAGTATCAACATCTCTCATTGTTTGGGGACTGAGAGTATCTCACTAGTGGGAAACTCTCTGTCAAGAGATTTCATTGGAAGAGATATCTGAGTGTCAGGCCGTTCCCATTGGTGGTGGTGTCTGAGTGTTTACAGTTCTCATTGGTGGGGGTATGTGGGTGGGGTAAAGGAGGGTGCTCTAGGGCAGTGGGATGGCAGAGGAGTGGGGTACACTGGGGTGCAGTGTGGGGAAGCTGTTAAAAGAGTTGGGCTCGTAACTCCTAATGCTGCTTCCTCACTTTGCAGGTAAGGCGTTGCCATAGTTACGCTTGAACAAACTAATAATAATACAACAACTATCCAGCAAGGGAAAAAAAAATAAAACTTTAAATAAATGTAAAAAAAAAAAAAAATGTACACAAATACAGGACCTGTAAAGCATATGTGTACAGCGGCTCTAAGGGCAAATGTCCATCACGACAGCATATCCAGTGAATCATTAAGGTAAATTGGATTTATACGTTAATCATAACTGTCTGACTCTGTTATTACTGAGTTTGTTTAGGACCTCTCTGTATCACAAGTGATTCAATATAGTGCACACATAAAGGGGGGGATGGGGGGGGGGGGGCAGGATGCCCAGGACAGCATTAGCCTAAAGCCCTGTGGGCTCATTCCAGCACACCCCCCCCACCCCCCCCCCCATCACTGCCGTGAACTTTGAAGTGGCTATTTAATGCCCCTTTGTGCAGGCCAAGAATCTCATGCATGGATTTATTTATTTATATATTTATTGTGCGACCTAGCAACAACAGCTCCGGGGATCAGCGCCTGATTGGCCGAAAGTGGTCAGTGGCTCCAGTTGGCACAGTTGTTGGCGTGACCTCACATAGCGGGTCTCTGGTCAAATGACAGAATTATTGGCTGATTCTGACGTGACTCCACTCTAATGCTCTAATGCGCTGCTGTGCCGATGTGTCTGTTCTCCCCTTTGTGGAAAATTAAATGAGAGTGTTTATTAAGGGTCTGTGTGTGTGTGTGTGTGTGTGTGTGTGTGTGTGTTTGTGTGTTTGCGTGTATGTCTGTGTGTGTTTGTGGGTGTGTCTGTGTATGTGTCTCTGAGTGTACTGTACTGTATGTGTCAGTTTGTGTGTATGTGCCAGAGTGTGTGTGTGTGTGACTGTGTGTGTCTGAGCGTGTGTGTGTTTGTGGGTGTGACTGTGTATGTGTCTCTGAGTGTACTATATGTATGAGTGTGTGTGTCTTTGTGTGTCTGTGTGCGTGTGCCAGAGTGTGTGTGTGTCTGTGTGTGTATGTGCCCGAGTGTGTGTGTGACTGTGTGTGTGTGCGTGAGTGTGTGTGTGTGTGCGTGCGCACATGTGCGTGTGTGAAAGAGATTGCTGGGGGTGTCATTAGGAGTTTTGGCAGGTTTGTTGGGGGGGGGGGCACGGGGGGTTGTTTGTATGAAACTCAGCCCCTCTCGCAGGCAAACGACCGGAGCCAGCTGTCAGGTCCCTGCCCCTGAGAGGGGCAAATACCCCCGCAGAAGCCAGCAGACATGGCCTGCCTTTGGGGGAAGACTCACCCCCCCCTCCCCAACCCCCCCCCCCCCCCCACCACCACCACCAACCTCAGAAACAAACGGCTGTTCTTCCCTAAACTCTATTAATCCCATCGATGAAACAACCAGAGAAAAGGGCCAAGATGTGAAAATATACACAAGAGCAGTCGCAGTCTGTTTGGGCACTGGACCTCAACCTGAGCCGAACCTTTTACTCGTGGAAGCAAAAGCCAAAAAAAAAACACTGCAGAGAAAACGAACTCAAGTCACGGTCCTTGATCGCTTGGCGATTAGCACCGTAAAAACACACACCGAGATCAACTCTCGATTTAGCTGCATCTACAGCCTAAAATCTCTCGTTTAGGTTTTAAAACACTTTGGGTTGCGGTCCTCGGTCTCTCTTCTAGACCATCGGGGGATTCCAAGAGCAGAACTTTGTTGTCGCGTCAGGAAACAGCTTCGGTTACAGCCAGATAATACAGCCGGCCAGCGAACAGAGCACAGTCCAGGTTCCTCTTCCAATGTGCCACTGGAAAACCGTACTCACAAACAAACACAGAGTTTTCAGAAGACTGTAAAAAGCACGTAAATATGCAACAGGACCTGCCACTAAGCTCCTGGAAAGGGTTAAGGTGAGATCTGGAGCTCTGTGCTGAAGCCCATTTGGCTGCCAGGTTGACCCCACATGGAAGGTGGCAGGTATAGGTGGAGGGTACTGTAGGTACAGCCTTTCTCCCTCTCCTTTCTTGCCTTGTGACATAACGCGGGCAGACACACCAGAGTTTGATTTACTTTATCATGTATTTTTTTTTTTTACCTTAGTCCAACCATGATCGAGATCTCTTTTTCAACAGAATGCAAACAAAAAGTAAAAAACCAGCAAAAAAAAAAAGTTTTTTTAAATATAGTAAAATTCTCTTCCCTTTTTCCACTTCCTGTGGGGTCCTCGACTTCCTGTTTCTCGTTCCTCAGCAGTTGTTTTGCTTTTGGTTCCCTGATGCTGCGGGTCAGACGTCCACACGCCACCCGCATCCATCGCTTCGGCGGAAAGCAGCCGCAGAAAGCCCGCCACTCACCTCCCTTCAGCTGCGCAGACGCTGGGAAGTGAGCGCAGCTGGGGCCAGCGCAGGTTAACAGCGAGCTGCTGACCTGTTTTCAGGTGGGGTGGAAGGGGAGGCCCACCTCTGTCCCGTTTGCGTGCGAAACCTTCATCCGTCCCTCGTACAGGGAGAGCGGAGCCCTCCGCACACGCGCCGAACCTCGCAGTGCCAGCCACCGTCCGCTCCGGCCTTTAAAAAGAATCCCAAATCCGCCTGCAGGACAACTGCGTGGCAGGTGCAGCGGGGGTCTCCTTATAGTGCAGCACAGACACCACAGATGCAATACCGCCAAAGAGTATAACATTCCGCCAAACAAACAGCTCAACATTCTGCCAAACAAACAGCTCAACATTCTGCCAAACAAACATCACAACATTCCGCCAAACAAACGACATGGGGCGACATGGCTCAGGAGGTAAGACCGGTTGTCTGGCAATCGGAGGGTTGCCGGTTCAAACCCCACCCTGGGCATGTCGAAGTGTCCTTGAGCAAGACACCTAACCCCTAACTGCTCTGGCGAATGAGAGGCATCAATTGTAAAGCGCTTTGGATAAAAGCGCTATATAAATGCAGTCCATTTACCATTTACCAAACATCACAACATTCCACCAAACAAACATCACAACATTCCGCCAAACAAACAGCACAACATTCCGCCAAACAAACAGCTCAACATTCCGCCAAACAAACAGCACAACATTCCGCCAAACAGCACAACATTCCGCCAAACAAACAGCACAACATTCCGCCAAACAAACAGCACAACATTCCCCCAAACAAACAGCACAACATTCCGCCAAAAAAACAGCACAACATTCCGCCAAAAAAACAGCACAACATTCCGCCAAACAAACAGCACAACATTCCGCCAAACAAACAGCACAACATTCCGCCAAACAAACATCACAACATTCCACCAAACAAACAGCACAACATTCCACCAAACAAACAGCACAACATTCCGCCAAACAGCACAACATTCCGCCAAACAAACAGCACAACGTTCCGCCAAACAAACAGCACAACATTCCGCCAAAAAAACAGCACAACATTCCGCCAAAAAAACAGCACAACATTCCGCCAAACAAACAGCACAACATTCCGCCAAACAGCACAACATTCCGCCAAACAAACAGCACAACATTCCGCCAAACAAACAGCACAACATTCCGCCAAACAGCACAACATTCCACCAAACAAACAGCACAACATTCCGCCAAACAAACAGCACAACATTCCGCCAAACAAACAGCACAACATTCCGCCAAACAGCACAACATTCCGCCAAACAAACAGCACAACATTCCGCCAAACAGCACAACATTCCGCCAAACAAACAGCACAACATTCCACCAAACAAACAGCACAACATTCCGCCAAACAAACACACAACATTCCACCAAACAAACAGCACAACATTCCGCCAAACAGCACAACATTCCACCAAACAAACAGCACAACATTCCACCAAACAAACAGCACAACATTCCGCCAAACAAACAGCACAACATTCCACCAAACAAACAGCGCAACATTCCGCCAAACAAACAGCACAACATTCCACCAAACAAACAGCACAACATTCCGCCAAACAAACAGCACAACATTCCACCAAACAAACAGCACAACATTCCGCCAAACAAACAGCACAACATTCCACCAAACACACAGCACAACATTCCGCCAAACAAACAGCACAACATTCCGCCAAACAAACAGCACAACATTCCACCAAAGAAACAGCACAACATTCCACCAAACAAACAGCACAACATTCCGCCAAACAGCACAACATTCCGCCAAACAAACAGCACAACATTCCGCCAAACAAACACACAACATTCCGCCAAACAGCACAACATTCCACCAAACAAACAGCACAACATTCCACCAAACAAACAGCACAACATTCCGCCAAACAGCACAACATTCCACCAAACAAACACACAACATTCCGCCAAACAGCACAACATTCCACCAAACAAACAGCACAACATTCCACCAAACAAACAGCACAACATTCCGCCAAACAGCACAACATTCCACCAAACAAACAGCACAACATTCCGCCAAACAAACAGCACAACATTCCACCAAACAAACAGCACAACATTCCGCCAAACAGCACAACATTCCGCCAAACAAACAGCACAACATTCCGCCAAACAAACAGCACAACATTCCGCCAAACAAACACACAACATTCCACCAAACAAACAGCACAACATTCCACCAAACAAACAGCACAACATTCCGCCAAACAGCACAACATTCCACCAAACAAACAGCACAACATTTCGCCAAACAAACAGCACAACATTCCGCCAAACAAACAGCACAACATTCCGCCAAACAAACACACAACATTCCGCCAAACAAACAGCACAACATTCCGCCAAACAAACAGCACAACATTCCACCAAACAAACACACAACATTCCGCCAAACAGCACAACATTCCACCAAACAAACAGCACAACATTCCGCCAAACAAACAGCACAACATTCCGCCAAACAAACAGCACAACATTCCGCCAAACAAACAGCACAACATTCCGCCAAACAAACACACAACATTCCGCCAAACAAACACACAACATTCCGCCAAACAAACACACAACATTCCGCCAAACAGCACAACATTCCACCAAACAGCACAACATTCCACCAAACAAACAGCACAACATTCCGCCAAACAAACAGCACAACATTCCGCCAAACAAACAGCACAACATTCCACCAAACAAACAGCACAACATTCCGCCAAACAAACAGCACAACATTCCGCCAAACAAACAGCACAACATTCCGCCAAACAGCACAACATTCCGCCAAACAAACATCACAACATTCCACCAAACAAACAGCACAACATTCCACCAAACAAACAGCACAACATTCCGCCAAACAGCACAACATTCCGCCAAACAAACAGCACAACGTTCCGCCAAACAAACAGCACAACATTCCGCCAAACAAACACACAACATTCCGCCAAACAAACAGCACAACATTCCGCCAAACAAACAGCACAACATTCCACCAAACAAACACACAACATTCCGCCAAACAGCACAACATTCCACCAAACAAACAGCACAACATTCCGCCAAACAAACAGCACAACATTCCGCCAAACAAACAGCACAACATTCCGCCAAACAAACAGCACAACATTCCGCCAAACAAACAGCACAACATTCCGCCAAACAAACACACAACATTCCGCCAAACAAACACACAACATTCCGCCAAACAAACACACAACATTCCGCCAAACAGCACAACATTCCACCAAACAGCACAACATTCCACCAAACAAACAGCACAACATTCCGCCAAACAAACAGCACAACATTCCGCCAAACAAACAGCACAACATTCCCCCAAACAAACAGCACAACATTCCACCAAACAAACAGCACAACATTCCGCCAAACAAACAGCACAACATTCCGCCAAACAAACAGCACAACATTCCGCCAAACAGCACAACATTCCGCCAAACAAACAGCACAACATTCCGCCAAACAAACATCATAACGTTTAGTCAAATAGCACAACCTATAGCCAAAAAAACGCAATGGCAGATACTGCCAAACAAACACAGCGCAAGATATCTCCAAACAAGCATAGCACAACATATGTCAAACAAACACAACGCAATATAATTTACCGCCAAATAATCATTTCAAACTGTCAAGGCAAAGCCCACCGCACAAATATAGCGTGCTGTCAGGTATCGCTGTCACACAGTCACACACTATAAAATCATGACCGCACTTCCACCGGGGCATCAATAAATAAACCAGGCGTGCCAATTAAAGTACACTTCTAAATCCATACAAGTCCGATTTTAAAATGAGCATACTTCCGTGATGAAATGAATCTGAAATAAATTATCTGGTGTACGTTATTACTGTATTACTGTGACCCGTAGTGTGTGAGATGGAGATTTAATCCCCTAAATCAAGGACAAAGGCAGTATAGCGGAACTCCTCAGGGAATTAGCGATGGACTCTCGCTGCCTGTGGCAGCTGTTTCGGCTGTGTTAGTGTGTGTACAGGTGAGCATGTGTGAGAGGGAATGATCAGGGGGACTACATAGTCCCAGGCCTTGTACAGAGGGTCTAGTGAAGGCATTACACAGCAGAGCGCTCCATCACACGTTTTAAGGCAGATCCTTAAGGAGGCTGGGTGTTGGGAGGACCTGGCATTCATAACCACTGAGAGGAACACGGCACAAATAATTTCAGTCTTTAGATCATATGAACACTTCTTCTCTCCAACTGCAGGGGGCACTGCCTCTTCTGTATGGGAACCAGTACTAGAATGAGTGTGTGTGTGTGTGTGTGTGTGTGCCTGCATGCGTATGTGTGCGTGTGCGTGTGTGTGTGTGCGTGTGTGTGTGTGTGCGTATGTGTGTGTTTGCGTGTGTGTATGTGCGTGTATGTGTGCATGTGCATGTGTGTATGTGCATGCGTGTCTGCGTATGTGTGTGTGCGTACGTGTGTGTGTGTGTGTGTTTGCGTGTGTATGTGTGTGTGTGTGTGTGTGCGTGTGTGTGTGTGTATGTTCTGAAGGCCATGGGGGACTCTGGGTTTCTCTGGTTGCAGGCAGTCAGACTGGCTGGCACCCCGAAAGTAGCTTCTTCATCCCAGAGACAGCTGTTGTCTCCGTGACGACACAAGCGGCCGGGGAGGGAGGGAGAGGGAGGGGGGCAGAGGGGCCGGGGAGGGAGGGGGAGCAGAGGGAGGGGGGCAGAGGGGCCGGGGAGGGAGGGGGAGGGAGGGGGGCAGAGGGGCCGGGTGCGGTCAGATGGCTCTGTGCTGGGGGGGCCTTTTGACAGTGAACACCATTCCAGGGCCCACAGAGTCAGAGCAGGACAGCGCCTGTACATTCATACCCACACACACACACACACACACACACACACAGACACGCACGCACACACACACACACACACACACAGACACGCACGCACGCACGCACGCACGCACACACACACACACACGCACACACGCACACACACACAAAGACACACAGAGACACACACGCATGCACACGCACGCACGCACACAAAGGCACACAGACACACACACAGAGACACACACACACACACGCACACATACACACACACATACATATGCACACAGACACACACACTAACACATACAGACACATGCAGACACACACACACAGACACACACACAGACACACACATGCACGTAAGCACACGCACAGACACATGCACACAAACACACAGACACACACACGTATACACACTTACACTCACACACTAACACATACAGACACACGCAGACACACACACACACATGCAAGTACGCACACAGGCACACACAGGCTCACGCATGCAGACACACAGTCACACAGACACACACACAGACGCACACACATGCACGCACACACATGCACGCACACACACACACACAAAAAAATTTAATTGAATCAATCGATTATGCAAGACCTGGGAAGCTCATAACGAGAATATCTTTCCTGCTCATCCACTCCTGGAGGTGGGACACAGTTCAATCACAAACTGCTGTGATTAACAACAAAATCAAGCCAAGAGTCTGAGTAGCTCACATCATGCCCTGGAGTTCAGGCCAGCGGTTTCTCAAAAACAGACTGCATGGTTGACTGTCCGGAAACAACAAAAAAATGGACTCGGTCTCACGCTTCAGTCCTGGTGGACTGTGGTGTTTAGACTGATTTTTGCTGTATTTTCAATGGTTAATCTAAATCAGTGGTTCAGGACTTGAGTTTGAAATTCTTTCTCTATTCTAAACCCCAGGACTGGAGTTTGAGATCATTTCTCTGTTCTAAAGCCTATGACCGGAGTTTGAGATCATTTCTCTTTTCCTTTTATAAACCCCAGGACTGGAGGTGGAGATCATTTCTCTGTTCTGTCGGTTTAATGCAGGTTTGAGTTCCTCGGTGAAGAGATCAGTGCGTCAGAGACAGTGTAGGATCTCCTATGAGAGTGCCATGGGCAGCGTGGGGGGGGGGGGGGGGTGGTTAGCAGGTTTTGAGGGGCATCCGTCAGAGCCCCCTGAAGCAGTCAGCAGACCGTTCACCCCCATCCTCCACCCCCCGACCAGCGCTGGCCTGCTCTCTCAGCTCATTGGACGCTACGAGCCAGCGCTGGCCTGCTCTCTCAGCTCATTGGACGCTACGAGCCAGCGCAGGCCTGCTCTCTCAGCTCATTGGACGCTACAAGCCAGCGCTGGCATGCTCTCTCAGCTCATTGGACGCTACGAGCCAGCGCAGGTCAGCTCTCTCAGCTCATTGGACGCTACGAGCCAGCGCTGGCCTGCTCTCTCAGCTCATTGGACGCTACGAGCCAGCGCAGGCCTGCTCTCTCAGCTCATTGGACGCTACAAGCCAGCGCTGGCATGCTCTCTCAGCTCATTGGACGCTACGAGCCAGCGCAGGTCAGCTCTCTCAGCTCATTGGACGCTACGAGCCAGCGCTGGCCTGCTCTCTCAGCTCATTGGACGCTGCGAGCCAGCGCTGGCCTGCTCTCTCAGCTCATTGGACGCTACGAGCCAGTGCTGATTCCTGTGACCATGGCACACAGCTGTAAGGACCCCCCCTCCCTGTAAGAAAGCCGTAAATCTCACAGACAAGGGGAGGAGGGTAGCAGCCCAGCGTTCTACACCTCTGAGACATTAGTGACATCCTTTACGAGCGCGGCGTTTCCTATCGCAGCAAGATACATAAAGCTGGGGTCTCTAATGAACTCGTTTGTTTACCTCTGACAAAACAAGATGGTGGATTCACCAGCACAGCACAACAAAAGATAAATCACATGTAAAAACTGGTAAAATGTGCAAAGCAAAGCATCCTAAAATGAATAACAAAAACAATAAAATTTATAAACAATAAAAGTGTAAGAATATCGTACCAATACCAATCTTTCATTAGTCATAAAAGCTCACCACTGTTCAAGAACAGTTCTAGGAACTGTTTTTTTTTTTTTGTTGAAATTTTGGACATCTGTTTAATGTGCCTCATATTTATACTCCCCCCGCCCCACCCCCACACTTTAAAACAAGTCAGCTTATGGTGACCTTACTGTCATTAGCACTTTCACAGACCTTAAACAAAATGGCTGATCAGAGTGATTTACTTCAGTAGGGGGTGGGGGGGGGGGGGGAGTCACCCTAATGCCTGGATCAGGTGATACCTGGAGGTTTCCGGGGCGATGAGAAGCACAGCTGATTGGTGGTGGAGGGTGGAAAAGTGACTGACCATGTGACAGAGGTGAGTAAAAGTCATGACATTTGTTCTCAGTAGACCTTTCAGGAAGTGGCCTGACATCTTGTTACATGATGAGGCTGTTTTGGGGGGAAGGGGGGGGGGCACTAGCCCCTTTGTTAGGAGGGGAGGGGGGGGGAAGGTATCATCAACTTAACCTTTACAACCTCAGCCTGGGGAAACACAGGCCCCTTCAGAGGTGTGGACATGACTGCTGTTAATCTGTTCTCAAGAGCATTCACCTCAAACACGCCGGTGTAAAAACAGCGGTGCACTCCACTTAAAATAAGGATCATATTTAAACCTGCTACAGCACATCAACTGATAATACAGACATTAGTTCATTTCAAACATTAACTACATACAGTGCACTGACACATGCACACACATTTCTTGTGAACACACATTTCTTCACATACAGATATGTTAACATATGAAAGCCCAAGGGCCAGGTTCATGGACACAGATTAAGTTTAGCCCTGGACTAAACTGAGTTTTGTTATGGAGGACTAGTTTGTCTAGGACTGAACTTAATCTGTGTCCGTAAGAAATGGCCCCATAGTATTGTGGACGAATGAGTATTTTGGATCGGCCCAAAATGTGCACAGCTGTGGAACTAATTATGGCCAAACTTTGACAGATGTTGCATCACCAGTTTCCCGGTTTAATGTACAAATGCATCATCTATACTCTTCATGCCAGCACAGAGAGAGATTTAAATGGCAGATTGCATGGACAGTAATATGAACTAGAAGTTGCAGCGAAAATAGATTTTCATTTATTTGAATACCGTCACATCGGAATAATTGGTATAAGCCATGGGATTCATGCAAATGACAAAAATAGGGTGAAAGGACACATTGATAAAACTTCTCTCGAAGAGAAAGATTTCAGTTTGTACACATGAACGCGAGACACTATCCTAAACTGTAGGCCAAGGAATTAGCAGTTTTGCCTGAATGTTGCAAAGTCATCCCATCGAGGCTTCACACAAGCGGAGAGATTTACTGTACGCCCCAAACTTCCTCCAGGCTTAAGCTTTCCCCACCTGTGCAGGGAGCCCCCCCCCCCCCCCCCCACCCCCGATAAATCTAGAGGAATGCAGAGCCGCCAGGACCATTTTCCCTGGAGTCTGAAATCTCTGCAGCGTCCCTTTCCAAGATGGCTCTATGAGCAGGAGACACCCAACAGAGTGTGTGTGTGTGTGTGTGTTGTGTGCGTGCATGCGTGCGTGCGTGCGTGTGTGTGTGTGAGAGAGAGAGAGAGAGAGTGTGTGTGTGTGTGGGTGTGCGTGTGAGAGAGAGAGAGAGAGAGTGTGTGTGTGTGTGTGTGCCTGTCTGCATGAGTGTGTGCATTTAATATGGGGAACTTAACCCAAAAAAGCACTAATAATGATAACAACAATGTGTGCAGCCAATCAATGGCTTTTATTTCTATTCAATCCGGTGAGATACAAACTAAAAAAAAGAAAAAAAAAAGACTGGTGTCTGAACAGATACAGTACGCACTGTAAGCCACAGGCCAATCTGCAGCGCATTTACCGCAGATTAAAATGGGGATCGAGTTTCCCCCGGTAGTCATGGCGACGGGCCTGGCCCACGAGCCCCTCCGCGGCGTCAGCGAGGGCCCCTTTTAGGGAAAGGCGTGGCCAGATCACACGGGGCCTGCCGCTCGAACCCGCCTCCCGCCCCCCGAGCGGCCGGCACTCCTCAGAGATGATCTTAATAACGGCGACGACAGACAAGGTGGGGGGGGGGGGCAAGTAAGCGCCCGCAGACGCTGCGCCTCTTTCTGTTTGGGTGGGTGGACGAGAAGGGGGGGGGGCGCTTTCCTAAAATATCTAATTAGGATTACTTGTTAAATTCTTCGAGGGGGGGAGGCGGCCAGGGGGGGGGACACCAGATCCATTTCGCGCGGGCGTTTGATCCCTAATGAAGGATGGGGGGGTTTGGGGGTGGGGGGGGGGGGGTTTGGGGGACCGGGGAACCCCCTGGAGGAGCCCCACAAGGCTCCGCGGTGACATTTCGAAGAGGCGGTTCACCGGCCCCTCTCTCTGGCGAATACCATCAGAGGGGGCGGCGTGTGACCCCGCGAGCTCGCGGTCCTGCGGTCGCAGACCTAACCCGCCCCTGTCGCGGTTCGGTTACACGGGTTACACGGGGCGGAGCGAGGCCGGGCGGTTTTGGGAGGCGCAGAAACGCCGCCGGGCAGACGGACGCCAGGCCTCTCAGGAGCAGACTTTACACAGCCTCCCGAAAAAACCGCAGGTTACTCCCGTTTCCACGGTTACGCTCGTGTGTGTGTGTGTGTGTGCGACGGCGAAAAACACGCTCCGCGACACTACTGTACGCACGCGGCTTCGCTCCTCCTGATAGTCAAGGCCCCTCCCCCCCATCTCTCCTGTGTCAGCAATCGTGTTTGTAGATGCTTCAATGTACACTGTACACACAAACACCGTCTATATCCAAAACACGTGTTTAGTATTTTCTATACGATAAGTTGATTTATGACCTGCTTACAGTTATTTTTCTTAATACTTCGTAATCCAATGTATTACATTTGAATTTGGGACATGGTACAACTAAACTTGACTCACAAGAGTTTTACCGGCTAAAATAAAACCTTTTTGGATTTGTCAAGGAAAATAAAACAAGCGTCCTAATGCAGTTTCACAAACATGCTTTCTATGACAGTGACTGAATAAGCAAATCTCCTTTGACTAAGAGACATATCATTTTTATGCAGCTGAAAGCTGAGACTTGTATGTAATATCAATCAAGTATTTATTCAAACAGCAGCTTATCAAGTGATGATTTAAGAAAGCAAAACAACCAGCATAAGAATGTTTGACTGGATCACCATTGTTTAATATGTAGTGGTTTATTCATATCGGTGTGTCTTGCTAATCTGAGATCTCAGCTGTATTTCTCTCGTACAGCTGCTGGCTTTCCTTCTGCCTTCCTCCACTTTATAATCCTGCTTTCACAGTACATTCACTCTCTGGACACACCCCCTGCTGTTTTCTAGCTTCCCGATTGGTCATTTGTCAATTCTGACACGGATCGCAGGGAGAACATCTTGCCGGACATTTGGGTTTTAACAGTTGGGCAAACAGAGGTAGAAACTTCTCCTGGAGGACCTGACCGGGGTGCATTTATCACACACCATCTTGTAAATTAGGTTTTTAAAAAAAAATTATTCTCTAAATTAAAGGACCACACCGGGACAATGCGGACTACAATTCACACAATGCTTCTGTCCAGTGATGACATAATTTCTGTATCACTTTTGATAGCGAAATTCCAAACCTGCTTCTCACCAGCTTCATATCTTACCACCCCCGTTAAATCAGCTCAATGAATCCATACCTCTCCACCTCAACTGATGTGTGCTGAGCTTCCTGGCACAAAATGGCTGCCGTCCATCACCCAGGTGGTGACAACAAAAAATATTCTGCTATGGATCCTCAATCTGTTCTTCTGACTGAAAACTAAATATCAGACTCCTATTGCAACTGGTGAAATTAAATATACCCCCAAGATGTACTGTCAAACCCACTTTTAGTCAATATGTGCCTTATTTACATGAACTGAAGGGTAGCTATGTAAAAGTTTTAAGCAAGCTAGTTGTTGTCGTTTATACACAGAGATAATGTTTTCTTTTATGCATATATGCTTTTGCAGTATGCAGTATCTTACATAATACGGTATGTTTGTCTTACCAATGGACAGGTACAAAAATTCATGTGTGTGTGTGTGAATGTGTGTGCGTGTGTACTTTACAAAACTCCAGCAGAGAACTAAAGGACAGGGAGAAAAGTGCAGAGGGAAAAAGAACAAGAGAGAGAGAGAAAGAGAGAGAGAGAGAGACCGTAATGACTATGATTTTGAAAACATCTGACGCCACTTCACCTTTAGAGAGGGGGTGGGGTGGGGTGTGGGGGTTGAAGGTACTCCACCCATCAAAGACTAATGATGAGGGGGTGGGGGTGGGGGGGGGTGGGTTTTGGACCCAGTTTGGGCCTGACTAGCACCCGGTCACTGGTATATTCCATTTCCTAAACAATCCTGAAGCCCACTGATGAAATGCTTGACGGCGATTGTGTTTCAGCGCTACAACAGAAGCTGCGTCCTGTAGCTCACACGTTCGCTCGCTCTGTTTCTCACGTGGGGGACCCCCAGGCCCCCCCCCCCCCCCCCCGGCAATACGGATACGGGCTCTAT